>NW_026908252.1:0-34753 GCF_033978785.1 Entelurus aequoreus
GAAAAAAAACGGAAAAAAAAAAAAAAAATTTGGATTTTTTCTAAGTACAAAATCGAGAGAGGCTAAAAATCACCTCTTTTTCCTTCTCTCGATCGGACACTTAGAAAAAAAAAAAAAAAAAAAAAAAAATTTGGATTTTTTCTTAGTACAAAATCGAGAGAGGCTAAAATCACCTCTTTTTCCTTCTCTCGATCGGACACTTAGAAAAAAAAAAAAAAAAAAAAAAAAAATTGGATTTTTTCTAAGTACAAAATCGAGAGAGGCTAAAAATCACCTCTTTTTCCTTCTCTCGATCAGACACTTAGAAAAAAACGGAAAAAAAAAAAAAAAAAATTGGATTTTTTCTAAGTACAAAATCGAGAGAGGCTAAAAATCACCTCTTTTTCCTTCTCTCGATCAGACACTTAGAAAAAAAACGGAAAAAAAAAAAGAAAAAATTTGGATTTTTTCTAAGTACAAAATCGAGAGAGGCTAAAAATCACCTCTTTTTCCTTCTCTCGATCGGACACTTAGAAAAAAAAAAAAAAAAAAAAAAAAATTTGGATTTTTTCTAAGTACAAAATCGAGAGAGGCTAAAAATCACCTCTTTTTCCTTCTCTCGATCAGACACTTAGAAAAAAAACGGAAAAAAAAAAAAAAAAATTTGGATTTTTTTCTAAGTACAAAATCGAGAGAGGCTAAAAATCACCTCTTTTCCTTCTCTCGATCGGACACTTAGAAAAAAAAAAAAAATAAAAAAAATTTGGATTTTTTCTAAGTACAAAATCGAGAGAGGCTAAAAATCACCTCTTTTTCCTTCTCTCGATCAGACACTTAGAAAAAAAAACGGAAAAAAAAAAAAAAAAATTTGGATTTTTTCTAAGTACAAAATCGAGAGAGGCTAAAAATCACCTCTTTTTCCTTCTCTCGATCAGACACTTAGAAAAAAAACAGAAAAAAAATAAAAAAAATTGGATTTTTTCTAAGTACAAAATCGAGAGAGGCTAAAAATCACCTCTTTTTCCTTCTCTCGATCGGACACTTAGAAAAAAAAAAAAAAAAAAAAAAAAATTTGGATTTTTTCTAAGTACAAAATCGAGAGAGGCTAAAAATCACCTCTTTTTCCTTCTCTCGATCAGACACTTAGAAAAAAAAACGGAAAAAAAAAAAAAAAAATTTGGATTTTTTCTAAGTACAAAATCGAGAGAGGCTAAAAATCACCTCTTTTTCCTTCTCTCGATCAGACACTTAGAAAAAAAACGGAAAAAAAAAAAAATATATTTGGATTTTTTCTCAGTACAAAATCGAGAGAGGCTAAAAATCACCTCTTTTTCCTTCTCTCGATCGGACACTTAGAAAAAAAAAAAAAAAAAAAAAAAAAATTTGGATTTTTTCTAAGTACAAAATCGAGAGAGGCTAAAAATCACCTCTTTTTCCTTCTCTCGATCAGACACTTAGAAAAAAAACGGAAAAAAAAAAAAAAAAAATTTGGATTTTTTCTAAGTACAAAATCGAGAGAGGCTAAAAATCACCTCTTTTTCCTTCTCTCGATCAGACACTTAGAAAAAAAACAGAAAAAAAAAAAAAAATTTGGATTTTTTCTAAGTACAAAATCGAGAGAGGCTAAAAATCACCTCTTTTTCCTTCTCTCGATCGGACACTTAGAAAAAAAAAAAAAAAAAAAAAATAAAATTTGGATTTTTTCTAAGTACAAAATCGAGAGAGGCTAAAAATCACCTCTTTTTTCTTCTCTCGATCAGACACTTAGAAAAAAAACGGAAAAAAAAATAAAAAAAAATTTGGATTTTTTCTAAATACAAAATCGAGAGAGGCTAAAAATCACCTCTTTTTCCTTCTCTCGATCAGACACTTAGAAAAAAAACGGGGAAAAAAAAAAAAAATTGGATTTTTTCTAAGTACAAAATCGAGAGAGGCTAAAAATCACCTCTTTTTCCTTCTCTCGATCAGACACTTAGAAAAAAAAACGGAAAAAAAAAAAAAAAATTTGGATTTTTTCTAAGTACAAAATCGAGAGAGGCTAAAAATCACCTCTTTTTCCTTCTCTCGATCGGACACTTAGAAAAAAAAAAAAAAAAAAATTGGATTTTTCTAAGTACAAAATCGAGAGAGGCTAAAAATCACCTCTTTTTCCTTCTCTCGATCAGACACTTAGAAAAAAAACGGAAAAAAAAAATAAAAAATTTGGATTTTTTCTAAGTACAAAATCGAGAGAGGCTAAAAATCACCTCTTTTTCCTTCTCTCGATCAGACACTTAGAAAAAAAACGGAAAAAAAAAAAAAAAAAATTGGATTTTTTCTAAGTACAAAATCGAGAGAGGCTAAAAATCACCTCTTTTTCCTTCTCTCGATCAGACACTTAGAAAAAAAACGGGAAAAAAAAAAAAAAAATTTGGATTTTTTCTAAGTACAAAATCGAGAGAGGCTAAAAATCACCTCTTTTTCCTTCTCTCGATCAGACACTTAGAAAAAAAACGGAAAAAAAAAAAAAAAATTTGGATTTTTTCTAAGTACAAAATCGAGAGAGGCTAAAAATCACCTCTTTTTCCTTCTCTCGATCGGACACTTAGAAAAAAAAAAAAAAAAAAAAAAATTTGGATTTTTTCTAAGTACAAAATCGAGAGAGGCTAAAAATCACCTCTTTTTCCTTCTCTCGATCAGACACTTAGAAAAAAAACTGAAAAAAAAAAAAAAAAAATTGGATTTTTTTCTAAGTACAAAATCGAGAGAGGCTAAAAATCACCTCTTTTTCCTTCTCTCGATCGGACACTTAGAAAAAAAAAAAAAAAAAAAAAAAAAAATTTGGATTTTTTCTAAGTACAAAATCGAGAGAGGCTAAAAATCACCTCTTTTTCCTTCTCTCGATCAGACACTATGAAAAAAAACAGAAAAAAAAAAAAAAAAATTTGGATTTTTTCTAAGTACAAAATCGAGAGAGGCTAAAAATCACCTCTTTTTCCTTCTCTCGATCGGACACTTAGAAAAAAAAAAAAAAAAAAAAAAAAAAAATTGGATTTTTTCTAAGTACAAAATCGAGAGAGGCTAAAAATCACCTCTTTTTCCTTCTCTCGATCAGACACTTAGAAAAAAAACAGAAAAAAAAAAAAAATTTGGATTTTTTCTAAGTACAAAATCGAGAGAGGCTAAAAATCACCTCTTTTTCCTTCTCTCGATCGGACACTTAGAAAAAAAAAAAAAAAAAAAAAAAAAAATTTGGATTTTTTCTAAGTACAAAATCGAGAGAGGCTAAAAATCACCTCTTTTTCCTTCTCTCGATCGGACACTTAGAAAAAAAAAAAAAAAAAAAAAAAAATTGGATTTTTTCTAAGTACAAAATCGAGAGAGGCTAAAAATCACCTCTTTTTCCTTCTCTCGATCAGACACTTAGAAAAAAAACGGAAAAAAAAAAAAAAAAATTTGGATTTTTTCTAAGTACAAAATCGAGAGAGGCTAAAAATCACCTCTTTTTCCTTCTCTCGATCAGACACTTAGAAAAAAAACGGGAAAAAAAAAATAAAAAATTTGGATTTTTTCTAAGTACAAAATCGAGAGAGGCTAAAAATCACCTCTTTTTCCTTCTCTCGATCAGACACTTAGAAAAAAAAAACGGAAAAAAAAAAAAAAAAATTTGGATTTTTTCTAAGTACAAAATCGAGAGAGGCTAAAAATCACCTCTTTTTCCTTCTCTCGATCGGACACTTAGAAAAAAAAAAAAAAAAAAAAAAAAATTTGGATTTTTTCTTAGTACAAAATCGAGAGAGGCTAAAAATCACCTCTTTTTCCTTCTCTCGATCGGACACTTAGAAAAAAAAAAAAAAAAAAAAAAAAAATTGGATTTTTTCTAAGTACAAAATCGAGAGAGGCTAAAAATCACCTCTTTTTCCTTCTCTCGATCAGACACTTAGAAAAAAAACGGAAAAAAAAAAAAAAAAAAATTGGATTTTTTCTAAGTACAAAATCGAGAGAGGCTAAAAATCACCTCTTTTTCCTTCTCTCGATCAGACACTTAGAAAAAAAACGGAAAAAAAAAAAAAAAAAAATTTGGATTTTTTTCTAAGTACAAAATCGAGAGAGGCTAAAAATCACCTCTTTTTCCTTCTCTCGATCGGACACTTAGAAAAAAAAAAAAAAAAAAAAAAAAATTTGGATTTTTTCTAAGTACAAAATCGAGAGAGGCTAAAAATCACCTCTTTTTCCTTCTCTCGATCAGACACTTAGAAAAAAAACGGAAAAAAAAAAAAAAAAATTTGGATTTTTTCTAAGTACAAAATCGAGAGAGGCTAAAAATCACCTCTTTTTCCTTCTCTCGATCGGACACTTAGAAAAAAAAAAAAAAAAAAAAAAATTTGGATTTTTTCTAAGTACAAAATCGAGAGAGGCTAAAAATCACCTCTTTTTCCTTCTCTCGATCGGACACTTAGAAAAAAAAAAAAAAAAAAAAAATAAAATTTGGATTTTTTCTAAGTACAAAATCGAGAGAGGCTAAAAATCACCTCTTTTTTCTTCTCTCGATCAGACACTTAGAAAAAAAACGGAAAAAAAAATAAAAAAAATTTGGATTTTTTCTAAATACAAAATCGAGAGAGGCTAAAAATCACCTCTTTTTCCTTCTCTCGATCAGACACTTAGAAAAAAAACGGGGAAAAAAAAAAAAAAATTTGGATTTTTTCTAAGTACAAAATCGAGAGAGGCTAAAAATCACCTCTTTTTCCTTCTCTCGATCAGACACTTAGAAAAAAAACGGAAAAAAAAAAAAAAAATTTGGATTTTTTCTAAGTACAAAATCGAGAGAGGCTAAAAATCACCTCTTTTTCCTTCTCTCGATCGGACACTTAGAAAAAAAAAAAAAAAAAATTGGATTTTTTCTAAGTACAAAATCGAGAGAGGCTAAAAATCACCTCTTTTTCCTTCTCTCGATCAGACACTTAGAAAAAAAACGGAAAAAAAAAATAAAAAATTTGGATTTTTTCTAAGTACAAAATCGAGAGAGGCTAAAAATCACCTCTTTTTCCTTCTCTCGATCAGACACTTAGAAAAAAAACGGAAAAAAAAAAAAAAAAAATTGGATTTTTTCTAAGTACAAAATCGAGAGAGGCTAAAAATCACCTCTTTTTCCTTCTCTCGATCAGACACTTAGAAAAAAAACGGGAAAAAAAAAAAAAAAATTTGGATTTTTTCTAAGTACAAAATCGAGAGAGGCTAAAAATCACCTCTTTTTCCTTCTCTCGATCAGACACTTAGAAAAAAAACGGAAAAAAAAAAAAAAAAATTTGGATTTTTTCTAAGTACAAAATCGAGAGAGGCTAAAAATCACCTCTTTTTCCTTCTCTCGATCGGACACTTAGAAAAAAAAAAAAAAAAAAAAAAAATTTGGATTTTTTCTAAGTACAAAATCGAGAGAGGCTAAAAATCACCTCTTTTTCCTTCTCTCGATCAGACACTTAGAAAAAAAACTGAAAAAAAAAAAAAAAAAATTGGATTTTTTTCTAAGTACAAAATCGAGAGAGGCTAAAAATCACCTCTTTTTCCTTCTCTCGATCGGACACTTAGAAAAAAAAAAAAAAAAAAAAAAAAAAATTTGGATTTTTTCTAAGTACAAAATCGAGAGAGGCTAAAAATCACCTCTTTTTCCTTCTCTCGATCAGACACTATGAAAAAAAACAGAAAAAAAAAAAAAAAAATTTGGATTTTTTCTAAGTACAAAATCGAGAGAGGCTAAAAATCACCTCTTTTTCCTTCTCTCGATCGGACACTTAGAAAAAAAAAAAAAAAAAAAAAAAAAAATTGGATTTTTTCTAAGTACAAAATCGAGAGAGGCTAAAAATCACCTCTTTTTCCTTCTCTCGATCAGACACTTAGAAAAAAAACGGAAAAAAAAAAAAAAAAAATTTGGATTTTTTCTAAGTACAAAATCGAGAGAGGCTAAAAATCACCTCTTTTTCCTTCTCTCGATCAGACACTTAGAAAAAAAACGGAAAAAAAAAATAAATAAATTTGGATTTTTTTCTAAGTACAAAATCGAGAGAGGCTAAAAATCACCTCTTTTTCCTTCTCTCGATCGGACACTTAGAAAAAAAAAAAAAAAAAAAAAAAAATTTGGATTTTTTCTAAGTACAAAATCGAGAGAGGCTAAAAATCACCTCTTTTTCCTTCTCTCGATCGGACACTTAGAAAAAAAAAAAAAAAAAAAAAAATTTGGATTTTTTCTAAGTACAAAATCGAGAGAGGCTAAAAATCACCTCTTTTTCCTTCTCTCGATCAGACACTTAGAAAAAAAACGGAAAAATAAAAAATAAAAATTTGGATTTTTTCTAAGTACAAAATCGAGAGAGGCTAAAAATCACCTCTTTTTCCTTCTCTCGATCAGACACTTAGAAAAAAAACAGAAAAAAAAAAAAAAAAATTTGGATTTTTTCTAAGTACAAAATCGAGAGAGGCTAAAAATCACCTCTTTTTCCTTCTCTCGATCGGACACTTAGAAAAAAAAAAAAAAAAAAAAAAAATTTGGATTTTTTCTAAGTACAAAATCGAGAGAGGCTAAAAATCACCTCTTTTTCCTTCTCTCGATCAGACACTTAGAAAAAAAACGGAAAAAAAAAAAAAAAAATTTGGATTTTTTCTAAGTACAAAATCGAGAGAGGCTAAAAATCACCTCTTTTTCCTTCTCTCGATCAGACACTTAGAAAAAAAACGGAAAAAAAAAAAAAAAATTTGGATTTTTTCTCAGTACAAAATCGAGAGAGGCTAAAAATCACCTCTTTTTCCTTCTCTCGATCGGACACTTAGAAAAAAAAAAAAAAAAAAAAAAATTTGGATTTTTTCTAAGTACAAAATCGAGAGAGGCTAAAAATCACCTCTTTTTCCTTCTCTCGATCAGACACTTAGAAAAAAAACGGAAAAAAAAAAAAAAAAAATTTGGATTTTTTGTAAGTACAAAATCGAGAGAGGCTAAAAATCACCTCTTTTTCCTTCTCTCGATCAGACACTTAGAAAAAAAACAGAAAAAAAAAAAAAATTTGGATTTTTTCTAAGTACAAAATCGAGAGAGGCTAAAAATCACCTCTTTTTCCTTCTCTCGATCGGACACTTAGAAAAAAAAAAAAAAAAAAAAAAAAAAATTTGGATTTTTTCTAAGTACAAAATCGAGAGAGGCTAAAAATCACCTGTTTTTCCTTCTCTCGATCAGACACTTAGAAAAAAAACGGAAAAAAAAAAAAAAAAAATTTGGATTTTTTCTAAGTACAAAATCGAGAGAGGCTAAAAATCACCTCTTTTTCCTTCTCTCGATCGGACACTTAGAAAAAAAAAAAAAAAAAAAAAAAAAATTGGATTTTTTCTAAGTACAAAATCGAGAGAGGCTAAAAATCACCTCTTTTTCCTTCTCTCGATCAGACACTTAGAAAAAAAACGGAAAAAAAAAAAAAAAAAATTTGGATTTTTTCTAAGTACAAAATCGAGAGAGGCTAAAAATCACCTCTTTTTCCTTCTCTCGATCAGACACTTAGAAAAAAAACGGGAAAAAAAAAATAAAACATTTGGATTTTTTCTAAGTACAAAATCGAGAGAGGCTAAAAATCACCTCTTTTTCCTTCTCTCGATCAGACACTTAGAAAAAAAACGGAAAAAAAAAAAAAAAAATTTGGATTTTTTCTAAGTACAAAATCGAGAGAGGCTAAAAATCACCTCTTTTTCCTTCTCTCGATCGGACACTTAGAAAAAAAAAAAAAAAAAAAAAAAAATTTGGATTTTTTCTTAGTACAAAATCGAGAGAGGCTAAAAATCACCTCTTTTTCCTTCTCTCGATCGGACACTTAGAAAAAAAAAAAAAAAAAAAAAAAATTGGATTTTTTCTAAGTACAAAATCGAGAGAGGCTAAAAATCACCTCTTTTTCCTTCTCTCGATCAGACACTTAGAAAAAAAACGGAAAAAAAAAAAAAAAAAATTTGGATTTTTTCTAAGTACAAAATCGAGAGAGGCTAAAAATCACCTCTTTTTCCTTCTCTCGATCAGACACTTAGAAAAAAAACGGAAAAAAAAAAAAAAAAAATTTGGATTTTTTTCTAAGTACAAAATCGAGAGAGGCTAAAAATCACCTCTTTTTCCTTCTCTCGATCGGACACTTAGAAAAAAAAAAAAAAAAAAAAAAAAATTTGGATTTTTTCTAAGTACAAAATCGAGAGAGGCTAAAAATCACCTCTTTTTCCTTCTCTCGATCAGACACTTAGAAAAAAAACGGAAAAAAAAAAAAATAATTTGGATTTTTTCTAAGTACAAAATCGAGAGAGGCTAAAAATCACCTCTTTTTCCTTCTCTCGATCGGACACTTAGAAAAAAAAAAAAAAAAAAAAAAATTTGGATTTTTTCTAAGTACAAAATCGAGAGAGGCTAAAAATCACCTCTTTTTCCTTCTCTCGATCAGACACTTAGAAAAAAAACGGAAAAAAAAAAAAAAAAAATTTGGATTTTTTCTAAGTACAAAATCGAGAGAGGCTAAAAATCACCTCTTTTTCCTTCTCTCGATCAGACACTTAGAAAAAAAACAGAAAAAAAAAAAAAAAAATTTGGATTTTTTCTAAGTACAAAATCGAGAGAGGCTAAAAATCACCTCTTTTTCCTTCTCTCGATCGGACACTTAGAAAAAAAAAAAAAAAAAAAAAAAAAATTTGGATTTTTTCTAAGTACAAAATCGAGAGAGGCTAAAAATCACCTCTTTTTCCTTCTCTCGATCAGACACTTAGAAAAAAAACGGAAAAAAAAAAAAAAAAATTTGGATTTTTTCTAAGTACAAAATCGAGAGAGGCTAAAAATCACCTCTTTTTCCTTCTCTCGATCAGACACTTAGAAAAAAAACGGAAAAAAAAAAAAATATATTTGGATTTTTTCTCAGTACAAAATCGAGAGAGGCTAAAAATCACCTCTTTTTCCTTCTCTCGATCGGACACTTAGAAAAAAAAAAAAAAAAAAAAAAAATTTGGATTTTTTCTAAGTACAAAATCGAGAGAGGCTAAAAATCACCTCTTTTTCCTTCTCTCGATCAGACACTTAGAAAAAAAACGGAAAAAAAAAAAAAAAAAATTTGGATTTTTTCTAAGTACAAAATCGAGAGAGGCTAAAAATCACCTCTTTTTCCTTCTCTCGATCAGACACTTAGAAAAAAAACAGAAAAAAAAAAAAAAAATTTGGATTTTTTCTAAGTACAAAATCGAGAGAGGCTAAAAATCACCTCTTTTTCCTTCTCTCGATCGGACACTTAGAAAAAAAAATAAAAATAAAAAATAAAATTTGGATTTTTTCTAAGTACAAAATCGAGAGAGGCTAAAAATCACCTCTTTTTCCTTCTCTCGATCAGACACTTAGAAAAAAAACGGAAAAAAAAATAAAAAAAATTTGGATTTTTTCTAAATACAAAATCGAGAGAGGCTAAAAATCACCTCTTTTTCCTTCTCTCGATCAGACACTTAGAAAAAAAACGGGGAAAAAAAAAAAAAAATTTGGATTTTTTCTAAGTACAAAATCGAGAGAGGCTAAAAATCACCTCTTTTTCCTTCTCTCGATCAGACACTTAGAAAAAAAACGGAAAAAAAAAAAAAAAATTTGGATTTTTTCTAAGTACAAAATCGAGAGAGGCTAAAAATCACCTCTTTTTCCTTCTCTCGATCGGACACTTAGAAAAAAAAAAAAAAAAAAAAAAAAATTGGATTTTTTCTAAGTACAAAATCGAGAGAGGCTAAAAATCACCTCTTTTTCCTTCTCTCGATCAGACACTTAGAAAAAAAACGGAAAAAAAAAAAAAAAAATTTGGATTTTTTCTAAGTACAAAATCGAGAGAGGCTAAAAATCACCTCTTTTTCCTTCTCTCGATCGGACACTTAGAAAAAAAAAAAAAAAAAAAAAAATTTGGATTTTTTCTAAGTACAAAATCGAGAGAGGCTAAAAATCACCTCTTTTTCCTTCTCTCGATCAGACACTTAGAAAAAAAACGGAAAAAAAAAAAATAAAAATTTGGATTTTTTCTAAGTACAAAATCGAGAGAGGCTAAAAATCACCTCTTTTTCCTTCTCTCGATCAGACACTTAGAAAAAAAACAGAAAAAAAATAAAAAAAAATTGGATTTTTTCTAAGTACAAAATCGAGAGAGGCTAAAAATCACCTCTTTTTCCTTCTCTCGATCGGACACTTAGAAAAAAAAAAAAAAAAAAAAAAAAAATTTGGATTTTTTCTAAGTACAAAATCGAGAGAGGCTAAAAATCACCTCTTTTTCCTTCTCTCGATCAGACACTTAGAAAAAAAACAGAAAAAAAATAAAAAAAAATTGGATTTTTTCTAAGTACAAAATCGAGAGAGGCTAAAAATCACCTCTTTTTCCTTCTCTCGATCGGACACTTAGAAAAAAAAAAAAAAAAAAAAAAAAATTTGGATTTTTTCTAAGTACAAAATCGAGAGAGGCTAAAAATCACCTCTTTTTCCTTCTCTCGATCAGACACTTAGAAAAAAAACGGAAAAAAAAAAAAAAATATTTGGATTTTTTCTCAGTACAAAATCGAGAGAGGCTAAAAATCACCTCTTTTTCCTTCTCTCGATCGGACACTTAGAAAAAAAAAAAAAAAAAAAAAAAAATTTGGATTTTTTCTAAGTACAAAATCGAGAGAGGCTAAAAATCACCTCTTTTTCCTTCTCTCGATCAGACACTTAGAAAAAAAACGGAAAAAAAAAAATAAAAAATTTGGATTTTTTCTAAGTACAAAATCGAGAGAGGCTAAAAATCACCTCTTTTTCCTTCTCTCGATCAGACACTTAGAAAAAAAACAGAAAAAAAAAAAAAAATTTGGATTTTTTCTAAGTACAAAATCGAGAGAGGCTAAAAATCACCTCTTTTTCCTTCTCTCGATCGGACACTTAGAAAAAAAAAAAAAAATAAAAAATAAAATTTGGATTTTTTCTAAGTACAAAATCGAGAGAGGCTAAAAATCACCTCTTTTTTCTTCTCTCGATCAGACACTTAGAAAAAAAACGGAAAAAAAAATAAAAAAAATTTGGATTTTTTCTAAATACAAAATCGAGAGAGGCTAAAAATCACCTCTTTTTCCTTCTCTCGATCAGACACTTAGAAAAAAAACGGGGAAAAAAAAAAAAAAAATTTGGATTTTTTCTAAGTACAAAATCGAGAGAGGCTAAAAATCACCTCTTTTTCCTTCTCTCGATCAGACACTTAGAAAAAAAACGGAAAAAAAAAAAAAAAATTTGGATTTTTTCTAAGTACAAAATCGAGAGAGGCTAAAAATCACCTCTTTTTCCTTCTCTCGATCGGACACTTAGAAAAAAAAAAAAAAAAAATTGGATTTTTTCTAAGTACAAAATCGAGAGAGGCTAAAAATCACCTCTTTTTCCTTCTCTCGATCAGACACTTAGAAAAAAAACGGAAAAAAAAAATAAAAAATTTGGATTTTTTCTAAGTACAAAATCGAGAGAGGCTAAAAATCACCTCTTTTTCCTTCTCTCGATCAGACACTTAGAAAAAAAAACGGAAAAAAAAAAAAAAAAAATTGGATTTTTTCTAAGTACAAAATCGAGAGAGGCTAAAAATCACCTCTTTTTCCTTCTCTCGATCAGACACTTAGAAAAAAAACGGGAAAAAAAAAAAAAAAAATTTGGATTTTTTCTAAGTACAAAATCGAGAGAGGCTAAAAATCACCTCTTTTTCCTTCTCTCGATCAGACACTTAGAAAAAAAACGGAAAAAAAAAAAAAAAAATTTGGATTTTTTCTAAGTACAAAATCGAGAGAGGCTAAAAATCACCTCTTTTTCCTTCTCTCGATCGGACACTTAGAAAAAAAAAAAAAAAAAAAAAAAATTTGGATTTTTTCTAAGTACAAAATCGAGAGAGGCTAAAAATCACCTCTTTTTCCTTCTCTCGATCGGACACTTAGAAAAAAAAAAAAAAAAAAAAAAAAAAAATTTGGATTTTTTCTAAGTACAAAATCGAGAGAGGCTAAAAATCACCTCTTTTTCCTTCTCTCGATCAGACACTATGAAAAAAAACAGAAAAAAAAAAAAAAAAAATTTGGATTTTTTCTAAGTACAAAATCGAGAGAGGCTAAAAATCACCTCTTTTTCCTTCTCTCGATCGGACACTTAGAAAAAAAAAAAAAAAAAAAAAAAAAATTTGGATTTTTTCTAAGTACAAAATCGAGAGAGGCTAAAAATCACCTCTTTTTCCTTCTCTCGATCGGACACTTAGAAAAAAAAAAAAAAAAAAAAAAAAAATTTGGATTTTTTCTAAGTACAAAATCGAGAGAGGCTAAAAATCACCTCTTTTTCCTTCTCTCGATCAGACACTATGAAAAAAAACAGAAAAAAAAAAAAAAAAAATTGGATTTTTTCTAAGTACAAAATCGAGAGAGGCTAAAAATCACCTCTTTTTCCTTCTCTCGATCAGACACTTAGAAAAAAAACGGAAAAAAAAAATAAAAAATTTGGATTTTTTCTAAGTACAAAATCGAGAGAGGCTAAAAATCACCTCTTTTTCCTTCTCTCGATCAGACACTTAGAAAAAAAACGGAAAAAAAAAAAAAAAAAATTGGATTTTTTCTAAGTACAAAATCGAGAGAGGCTAAAAATCACCTCTTTTTCCTTCTCTCGATCAGACACTTAGAAAAAAAACGGGAAAAAAAAAAAAAAAAATTTGGATTTTTTCTAAGTACAAAATCGAGAGAGGCTAAAAATCACCTCTTTTTCCTTCTCTCGATCAGACACTTAGAAAAAAAACGGAAAAAAAAAAAAAAAAATTTGGATTTTTTCTAAGTACAAAATCGAGAGAGGCTAAAAATCACCTCTTTTTCCTTCTCTCGATCGGACACTTAGAAAAAAAAAAAAAAAAAAAAAAAAATTTGGATTTTTTCTAAGTACAAAATCGAGAGAGGCTAAAAATCACCTCTTTTTCCTTCTCTCGATCAGACACTTAGAAAAAAAACTGAAAAAAAAAAAAAAAAATTGGATTTTTTTCTAAGTACAAAATCGAGAGAGGCTAAAAATCACCTCTTTTTCCTTCTCTCGATCGGACACTTAGAAAAAAAAAGAAAAAAAAAAAAAAAATTTGGATTTTTTCTAAGTACAAAATCGAGAGAGGCTAAAAATCACCTCTTTTTCCTTCTCTCGATCAGACACTATGAAAAAAAACAGAAAAAAAAAAAAAAAAAATTTGGATTTTTTCTAAGTACAAAATCGAGAGAGGCTAAAAATCACCTCTTTTTCCTTCTCTCGATCGGACACTTAGAAAAAAAAAAAAAAAAAAAAAAAAAATTGGATTTTTTCTAAGTACAAAATCGAGAGAGGCTAAAAATCACCTCTTTTTCCTTCTCTCGATCAGACACTTAGAAAAAAAACGGAAAAAAAAAAAAAAAAAATTTGGATTTTTTCTAAGTACAAAATCGAGAGAGGCTAAAAATCACCTCTTTTTCCTTCTCTCGATCAGACACTTAGAAAAAAAACGGAAAAAAAAAAAAAATAAATTTGGATTTTTTTCTAAGTACAAAATCGAGAGAGGCTAAAAATCACCTCTTTTTCCTTCTCTCGATCGGACACTTAGAAGAAAAAAAAAAAAAAAAAAAAAATTTGGATTTTTTCTAAGTACAAAATCGAGAGAGGCTAAAAATCACCTCTTTTTCCTTCTCTCGATCGGACACTTAGAAAAAAAAAAAAAAAAAAAAAATTTGGATTTTTTCTAAGTACAAAATCGAGAGAGGCTAAAAATCACCTCTTTTTCCTTCTCTCGATCAGACACTTAGAAAAAAAACGGAAAAATAAAAAATAAAAATTTGGATTTTTTCTAAGTACAAAATCGAGAGAGGCTAAAAATCACCTCTTTTTCCTTCTCTCGATCAGACACTTAGAAAAAAAACAGAAAAAAAAAAAAAAAAATTTGGATTTTTTCTAAGTACAAAATCGAGAGAGGCTAAAAATCACCTCTTTTTCCTTCTCTCGATCGGACACTTAGAAAAAAAAAAAAAAAAAAAAAAAATTTGGATTTTTTCTAAGTACAAAATCGAGAGAGGCTAAAAATCACCTCTTTTTCCTTCTCTCGATCAGACACTTAGAAAAAAAACGGAAAAAAAAAAAAAAAAATTTGGATTTTTTCTAAGTACAAAATCGAGAGAGGCTAAAAATCACCTCTTTTTCCTTCTCTCGATCAGACACTTAGAAAAAAAACGGAAAAAAAAAAAAAAAAATTTGGATTTTTTCTCAGTACAAAATCGAGAGAGGCTAAAAATCACCTCTTTTTCCTTCTCTCGATCGGACACTTAGAAAAAAAAAAAAAAAAAAAAAAATTTGGATTTTTTCTAAGTACAAAATCGAGAGAGGCTAAAAATCACCTCTTTTTCCTTCTCTCGATCAGACACTTAGAAAAAAAACGGAAAAAAAAAAAAAAAAAATTTGGATTTTTTGTAAGTACAAAATCGAGAGAGGCTAAAAATCACCTCTTTTTCCTTCTCTCGATCAGACACTTAGAAAAAAAACAGAAAAAAAAAAAAAATTTGGATTTTTTCTAAGTACAAAATCGAGAGAGGCTAAAAATCACCTCTTTTTCCTTCTCTCGATCGGACACTTAGAAAAAAAAAAAAAAAAAAAAAAAAAAAATTTGGATTTTTTCTAAGTACAAAATCGAGAGAGGCTAAAAATCACCTGTTTTTCCTTCTCTCGATCAGACACTTAGAAAAAAAACGGAAAAAAAAAAAAAAAAAATTTGGATTTTTTCTAAGTACAAAATCGAGAGAGGCTAAAAATCACCTCTTTTTCCTTCTCTCGATCGGACACTTAGAAAAAAAAAAAAAAAAAAAAAAAAATTGGATTTTTTCTAAGTACAAAATCGAGAGAGGCTAAAAATCACCTCTTTTTCCTTCTCTCGATCAGACACTTAGAAAAAAAACGGAAAAAAAAAAAAAAAAAATTTGGATTTTTTCTAAGTACAAAATCGAGAGAGGCTAAAAATCACCTCTTTTTCCTTCTCTCGATCAGACACTTAGAAAAAAAACGGGAAAAAAAAAATAAAACATTTGGATTTTTTCTAAGTACAAAATCGAGAGAGGCTAAAAATCACCTCTTTTTCCTTCTCTCGATCAGACACTTAGAAAAAAAACGGAAAAAAAAAAAAAAAAATTTGGATTTTTTCTAAGTACAAAATCGAGAGAGGCTGAAAATCACCTCTTTTTCCTTCTCTCGATCAGACACTTAGAAAAAAAAAAAAAAAAAAAAAAAAAATTTGGATTTTTTCTTAGTACAAAATCGAGAGAGGCTAAAAATCACCTCTTTTTCCTTCTCTCGATCGGACACTTAGAAAAAAAAAAAAAAAAAAAAAAAAAATTGGATTTTTTCTAAGTACAAAATCGAGAGAGGCTAAAAATCACCTCTTTTTCCTTCTCTCGATCAGACACTTAGAAAAAAAACGGAAAAAAAAAAAAAAAAAATTTGGATTTTTTCTAAGTACAAAATCGAGAGAGGCTAAAAATCACCTCTTTTTCCTTCTCTCGATCAGACACTTAGAAAAAAAACGGAAAAAAAAAAAAAAAAAATTTGGATTTTTTTCTAAGTACAAAATCGAGAGAGGCTAAAAATCACCTCTTTTTCCTTCTCTCGATCGGACACTTAGAAAAAAAAAAAAAAAAAAAAAAAAATTTGGATTTTTTCTAAGTACAAAATCGAGAGAGGCTAAAAATCACCTCTTTTTCCTTCTCTCGATCAGACACTTAGAAAAAAAACGGAAAAAAAAAAAAATAATTTGGATTTTTTCTAAGTACAAAATCGAGAGAGGCTAAAAATCACCTCTTTTTCCTTCTCTCGATCGGACACTTAGAAAAAAAAAAAAAAAAAAAAAAATTTGGATTTTTTCTAAGTACAAAATCGAGAGAGGCTAAAAATCACCTCTTTTTCCTTCTCTCGATCAGACACTTAGAAAAAAAACGGAAAAAAAAAAAAATAAAATTTGGATTTTTTCTAAGTACAAAATCGAGAGAGGCTAAAAATCACCTCTTTTTCCTTCTCTCGATCAGACACTTAGAAAAAAAACAGAAAAAAAAAAAAAAAAAATTGGATTTTTTCTAAGTACAAAATCGAGAGAGGCTAAAAATCACCTCTTTTTCCTTCTCTCGATCGGACACTTAGAAAAAAAAAAAAAAAAAAAAAAAAAATTTGGATTTTTTCTAAGTACAAAATCGAGAGAGGCTAAAAATCACCTCTTTTTCCTTCTCTCGATCAGACACTTAGAAAAAAAACGGAAAAAAAAAAAAAAAAATTTGGATTTTTTCTAAGTACAAAATCGAGAGAGGCTAAAAATCACCTCTTTTTCCTTCTCTCGATCAGACACTTAGAAAAAAAACGGAAAAAAAAAAATATATATTTGGATTTTTTCTCAGTACAAAATCGAGAGAGGCTAAAAATCACCTCTTTTTCCTTCTCTCGATCGGACACTTAGAAAAAAAAAAAAAAAAAAAAAAAAATTTGGATTTTTTCTAAGTACAAAATCGAGAGAGGCTAAAAATCACCTCTTTTTCCTTCTCTCGATCAGACACTTAGAAAAAAAACGGAAAAAAAAAAAAAAAAAATTTGGATTTTTTCTAAGTACAAAATCGAGAGAGGCTAAAAATCACCTCTTTTTCCTTCTCTCGATCAGACACTTAGAAAAAAAACAGAAAAAAAAAAAAAAAATTTGGATTTTTTCTAAGTACAAAATCGAGAGAGGCTAAAAATCACCTCTTTTTCCTTCTCTCGATCGGACACTTAGAAAAAAAAATAAAAATAAAAAATAAAATTTGGATTTTTTCTAAGTACAAAATCGAGAGAGGCTAAAAATCACCTCTTTTTCCTTCTCTCGATCAGACACTTAGAAAAAAAACGGAAAAAAAAATAAAAAAAATTTGGATTTTTTCTAAATACAAAATCGAGAGAGGCTAAAAATCACCTCTTTTTCCTTCTCTCGATCAGACACTTAGAAAAAAAACGGGGAAAAAAAAAAAAAAAATTTGGATTTTTTCTAAGTACAAAATCGAGAGAGGCTAAAAATCACCTCTTTTTCCTTCTCTCGATCAGACACTTAGAAAAAAAACGGAAAAAAAAAAAAAAAATTTGGATTTTTTCTAAGTACAAAATCGAGAGAGGCTAAAAATCACCTCTTTTTCCTTCTCTCGAAAAAAAAAAAAAAAAAAAAAAAAATTGGATTTTTTCTAAGTACAAAATCGAGAGAGGCTAAAAATCACCTCTTTTTCCTTCTCTCGATCAGACACTTAGAAAAAAAACGGAAAAAAAAAAAAAAAAATTTGGATTTTTTCTAAGTACAAAATCGAGAGAGGCTAAAAATCACCTCTTTTTCCTTCTCTCGATCGGACACTTAGGGAAAAAAAAAAAAAAAAAAAAAAAATTTGGATTTTTTCTAAGTACAAAATCGAGAGAGGCTAAAAATCACCTCTTTTTCCTTCTCTCGATCAGACACTTAGAAAAAAAACGGAAAAAAAAAATAAAAAATTTTGATTTTTTCTAAGTACAAAATCGAGAGAGGCTAAAAATCACCTCTTTTTCCTTCTCTCGATCGGACACTTAGAAAAAAAAAAAAAAAAAAAAAAAATTGGATTTTTTCTAAGTACAAAATCGAGAGAGGCTAAAAATCACCTCTTTTTCCTTCTCTCGATCAGACACTTAGAAAAAAAACGGAAAAAAAAAAAAAAAAATTTGGATTTTTTCTAAGTACAAAATCGAGAGAGGCTAAAAATCACCTCTTTTTCCTTCTCTCGATCGGACACTTAGAAAAAAAAAAAAAAAAAAAAAAAATTGGATTTTTTCTAAGTACAAAATCGAGAGAGGCTAAAAATCACCTCTTTTTCCTTCTCTCGATCAGACACTTAGAAAAAAAACGGAAAAAAAAAAAAAAAAAAATTGGGATTTTTTCTAAGTACAAAATCGAGAGAGGCTAAAAATCACCTCTTTTTCCTTCTCTCGATCAGACACTTAGAAAAAAAACGGAAAAAAAAAAAAAAAAAATTGGATTTTTTTCTAAATACAAAATCGAGAGAGGCTAAAAATCACCTCTTTTTCCTTCTCTCGATCAGACACTTAGAAAAAAAACGGAAAAAAAAAAAAAAAAAATTGGATTTTTTCTAAGTACAAAATCGAGAGAGGCTAAAAATCACCTCTTTTTCCTTCTCTCGATCAGACACTTAGAAAAAAAATGGGAAAAAAAAAAAAAAAAATTTGGATTTTTTCTAAGTACAAAATCGAGAGAGGCTAAAAATCACCTCTTTTTCCTTCTCTCGATCAGACACTTAGAAAAAAAACGGAAAAAAAAAAAAAAAAATTTGGATTTTTTCTAAGTACAAAATCGAGAGAGGCTAAAAATCACCTCTTTTTCCTTCTCTCGATCGGACACTTAGAAAAAAAAAAAAAAAAAAAAAAAATTTGGATTTTTTCTAAGTACAAAATCGAGAGAGGCTAAAAATCACCTCTTTTTCCTTCTCTCGATCAGACACTTAGAAAAAAAACGGAAAAAAAAAAAAAAAAAATTGGATTTTTTTCTAAGTACAAAATCGAGAGAGGCTAAAAATCACCTCTTTTTCCTTCTCTCGATCGGACACTTAGAAAAAAAAAAAAAAAAAAAAAAAAAAATTTGGATTTTTTCTAAGTACAAAATCGAGAGAGGCTAAAAATCACCTCTTTTTCCTTCTCTCGATCAGACACTTAGAAAAAAAACGGAAAAAAAAAAAAAAAAATTTGGATTTTTTCTAAGTACAAAATCGAGAGAGGCAAATAATCACCTCTTTTTCCTTCTCTCGATCGGACACTTAGAAAAAAAAAAAAAAAAAAAAAAACAATTTGGATTTTTTCTAAGTACAAAATCGAGAGAGGCTAAAAATCACCTCTTTTTCCTTCTCTCGATCAGACACTTAGAAAAAAAACGGAAGAAAAAAAAAAAATTTGGATTTTTTCTAAGTACAAAATCGAGAGAGGCTAAAAATCACCTCTTTTTCCTTCTCTCGATCAGACACTTAGAAAAAAAACGGAAAAAAAAAAAAAAAAATTTGGATTTTTTCTAAGTACAAAATCGAGAGAGGCTAAAAATCACCTCTTTTTCCTTCTCTCGATCGGACACTTAGAAAAAAAAAAAAAAAAAAAAAAAAAAATTGGATTTTTTCTAAGTACAAAATCGAGAGAGGCTAAAAATCACCTCTTTTTCCTTCTCTCGATCAGACACTTAGAAAAAAAACGGAAAAAAAAAAAAAAAAATTTGGATTTTTTCTAAGTACAAAATCGAGAGAGGCTAAAAATCACCTCTTTTTCCTTCTCTCGATCGGACACTTAGGAAAAAAAAAAAAAAAAAAAAAAAAAATTTTGATTTTTTCTAAGTACAAAATCGAGAGAGGCTAAAAATCACCTCTTTTTCCTTCTCTCGATCAGACACTTAGAAAAAAACGGAAAAAAAAAAAAAAAAATTTTGATTTTTTCTAAGTACAAAATCGAGAGAGGCTAAAAATCACCTCTTTTTCCTTCTCTCGATCGGACACTTAGAAAAAAAAAAAAAAAAAAAAAAAATTGGATTTTTTCTAAGTACAAAATCGAGAGAGGCTAAAAATCACCTCTTTTTCCTTCTCTCGATCAGACACTTAGAAAAAAAACGGAAAAAAAAAAAAAAAAAATTTGGATTTTTTCTAAGTACAAAATCGAGAGAGGCTAAAAATCACCTCTTTTTCCTTCTCTCGATCGGACACTTAGAAAAAAAAAAAAAAAAAAAAAAAAATTGGATTTTTTCTAAGTACAAAATCGAGAGAGGCTAAAAATCACCTCTTTTTCCTTCTCTCGATCAGACACTTAGAAAAAAAACGGAAAAAAAAAAAAAAAAAATTGGGATTTTTTCTAAGTACAAAATCGAGAGATGCTAAAAATCACCTCTTTTTCCTTCTCTCGATCAGACACTTAGAAAAAAAACGGAAAAAAAAAAAAAAAAATTGGATTTTTTCTAAGTACAAAATCGAGAGAGGCTAAAAATCACCTCTTTTTCCTTCTCTCGATCAGACACTTAGAAAAAAAACGGGAAAAAAAAAAATAATAATTTGGATTTTTTCTAAGTACAAAATCGAGAGAGGCTAAAAATCACCTCTTTTTCCTTCTCTCGATCGGACACTTAGAAAAAAAAAAAAAAAAAAAAAAAAATTGGATTTTTTCTAAGTACAAAATCGAGAGAGGCTAAAAATCACCTCTTTATCCTTCTCTCGATCAGACACTTAGAAAAAAAACGGGAAAAAAAATTAAAAAAAATTGGATTTTTTCTAAGTACAAAATCGAGAGAGGCTAAAAATCACCTCTTTTTCCTTCTCTCGATCAGACACTTAGAAAAAAAACGGGAAAAAAAAAAAAAACATTTGGATTTTTTCTAAGTACAAAATCGAGAGAGGCTAAAAATCACCTCTTTTTCCTTCTCTCGATCAGACACTTAGAAAAAAAACGGAAAAAAAAAAAAAAAAATTTGGATTTTTTCTAAGTACAAAATCGAGAGAGGCTAAAAATCACCTCTTTTTCCTTCTCTCGATCGGACACTTAGAAAAAAAAAAAAAAAAAAAAAAAAATTGGATTTTTTCTAAGTACAAAATCGAGAGAGGCTAAAAATCACCTCTTTTTCCTTCTCTCGATCAGACACTTAGAAAAAAAACGGAAAAAAAAAAAAAAAAATTGGATTTTTTCTAAGTACAAAATCGAGAGAGGCTAAAAATCACCTCTTTTTCCTTCTCTCGATCAGACACTTAGAAAAAAAACGGGAAAAAAAAAAAAAACATTTGGATTTTTTCTAAGTACAAAATCGAGAGAGGCTAAAAATCACCTCTTTTTCCTTCTCTCGATCAGACACTTAGAAAAAAAACGGAAAAAAAAAAAAAAAAATTTGGATTTTTTCTAAGTACAAAATCGAGAGAGGCTAAAAATCACCTCTTTTTCCTTCTCTCGATCGGACACTTAGGAAAAAAAAAAAAAATTAAAAAAAAAATTTTGATTTTTTCTAAGTACAAAATCGAGAGAGGCTAAAAATCACCTCTTTTTCCTTCTCTCGATCAGACACTTAGAAAAAAAATGGAAAAAAAAAAAAAAAAAATTTTGATTTTTTCTAAGTACAAAATCGAGAGAGGCTAAAAATCACCTCTTTTTCCTTCTCTCGATCGGACACTTAGAAAAAAAAAAAAAAAAAAAAAAAAATTGGGTTTTTTCTAAGTACAAAATCGAGAGAGGCTAAAAATCACCTCTTTTTCCTTCTCTCGATCAGACACTTAGAAAAAAAACGGAAAAAAAAAAAAAAAAAATTTGGATTTTTTCTAAGTACAAAATCGAGAGAGGCTAAAAATCACCTCTTTTTCCTTCTCTCGATCGGACACTTAGAAAAAAAAAAAAAAAAAAAAAAAAAATTGGATTTTTTCTAAGTACAAAATCGAGAGAGGCTAAAAATCACCTCTTTTTCCTTCTCTCGATCAGACACTTAGAAAAAAAACGGAAAAAAAAAAAAAAAAAATTGGGATTTTTTCTAAGTACAAAATCGAGAGAGGCTAAAAATCACCTCTTTTTCCTTCTCTCGATCAGACACTTAGAAAAAAAACGGAAAAAAAAAAAAAAAAATTTGGATTTTTTTCTAAGTACAAAATCGAGAGAGGCTAAAAATCACCTCTTTTTCCTTCTCTCGATCAGACACTTAGAAAAAAAACGGAAAAAAAAAAAAAAAAATTGGATTTTTTCTAAGTACAAAATCGAGAGAGGCTAAAAATCACCTCTTTTTCCTTCTCTCGATCAGACACTTAGAAAAAAAACGGGAAAAAAAAAAAAAAAATTGGGATTTTTTCTAAGTACAAAATCGAGAGAGGCTAAAAATCACCTCTTTTTCCTTCTCTCGATCAGACACTTAGAAAAAAAACGGAAAAAAAAAAAAAAAAATTTGGATTTTTTCTAAGTACAAAATCGAGAGAGGCTAAAAATCACCTCTTTTTCCTTCTCTCGATCGGACACTTAGAAAAAAAAAAAAAAAAAAAAAAAAAAAATTTGGATTTTTTCTAAGTACAAAATCGAGAGAGGCTAAAAATCACCTCTTTTTCCTTCTCTCGATCAGACACTTAGAAAAAAAACTGAAAAAAAAAAAAAAAATTGGATTTTTTTCTAAGTACAAAATCGAGAGAGGCTAAAAATCACCTCTTTTTCCTTCTCTCGATCGGACACTTAGAAAAAAAAAAAAAAAAAAAAAAAAAATTTGGATTTTTTCTAAGTACAAAATCGAGAGAGGCTAAAAATCACCTCTTTTTCCTTCTCTCGATCAGACACTATGAAAAAAAACAGAAAAAAAAAAAAAAAAAATGTGGATTTTTTCTAAGTACAAAATCGAGAGAGGCTAAAAATCACCTCTTTTTCCTTCTCTCGATCGGACACTTAGAAAAAAAAAAAAAAAAAAAAAAAAAATTGGATTTTTTCTAAGTACAAAATCGAGAGAGGCTAAAAATCACCTCTTTTTCCTTCTCTCGATCAGACACTTAGAAAAAAAACGGAAAAAAAAAAAAAAAAATTTGGATTTTTTCTAAGTACAAAATCGAGAGAGGCTAAAAATCACCTCTTTTTCCTTCTCTCGATCAGACACTTAGAAAAAAAACGGAAAAAAAAAAAAAATAAATTTGGATTTTTTTCTAAGTACAAAATCGAGAGAGGCTAAAAATCACCTCTTTTTCCTTCTCTCGATCGGACACTTAGAAAAAAAAAAAAAAAAAAAAAAAAATTTGGATTTTTTCTAAGTACAAAATCGAGAGAGGCTAAAAATCACCTCTTTTTCCTTCTCTCGATCAGACACTTAGAAAAAAAACGGAAAAAAAAAAAAAAAAAATTTGGATTTTTTCTAAGTACAAAATCGAGAGAGGCTAAAAATCACCTCTTTTTCCTTCTCTCGATCGGACACTTAGAAAAAAAAAAAAAAAAAAAAAAATTTGGATTTTTTCTAAGTACAAAATCGAGAGAGGCTAAAAATCACCTCTTTTTCCTTCTCTCGATCAGACACTTAGAAAAAAAACGGAAAAATAAAAAATAAAAATTTGGATTTTTTCTAAGTACAAAATCGAGAGAGGCTAAAAATCACCTCTTTTTCCTTCTCTCGATCAGACACTTAGAAAAAAAACAGAAAAAAAAAAAAAAAAATTTGGATTTTTTCTAAGTACAAAATCGAGAGAGGCTAAAAATCACCTCTTTTTCCTTCTCTCGATCGGACACTTAGAAAAAAAAAAAAAAAAAAAAAAAAATTTTGATTTTTTCTAAGTACAAAATCGAGAGAGGCTAAAAATCACCTCTTTTTCCTTCTCTCGATCAGACACTTAGAAAAAAAACGGTAAAAAAAAAAAAATAATTTGGATTTTTTCTAAGTACAAAATCGAGAGAGGCTAAAAATCACCTCTTTTTCCTTCTCTCGATCGGACACTTAGAAAAAAAAAAAAAAAAAAAAAAAAATTGGATTTTTTCTAAGTACAAAATCGAGAGAGGCTAAAAATCACCTCTTTATCCTTCTCTCGATCAGACACTTAGAAAAAAAACGGGAAAAAAAAAAAAAAAAATTTGGATTTTTTCTAAGTACAAAATCGAGAGAGGCTAAAAATCACCTCTTTTTCCTTCTCTCGATCAGACACTTAGAAAAAAAACGGAAAAAAAAAAAAAAAAATTTGGATTTTTTCTAAGTACAAAATCGAGAGAGGCTAAAAATCACCTCTTTTTCCTTCTCTCGATCGGACACTTAGAAAAAAAAAAAAAAAAAAAAAAAATTTGGATTTTTTCTAAGTACAAAATCGAGAGAGGCTAAAAATCACCTCTTTTTCCTTCTCTCGATCAGACACTTAGAAAAAAAACGGAAAAAAAAAAAAAAAAAATTGGATTTTTTCTAAGTACAAAATCGAGAGAGGCTAAAAATCACCTCTTTTTCCTTCTCTCGATCGGACACTTAGAAAAAAAAAAAAATAAATAAATAAAAAATTTGGATTTTTTCTAAGTACAAAATCGAGAGAGGCTAAAAATCACCTCTTTTTCCTTCTCTCGATCAGACACTTAGAAAAAAAACAGAAAAAAAAAAAAAAAAAATTTGGATTTTTTCTAAGTACAAAATCGAGAGAGGCTAAAAATCACCTCTTTTTCCTTCTCTCGATCAGACACTTAGAAAAAAAACGGAAAAAAAAAAAAAAAAAATTTGGATTTTTTTCTAAGTACAAAATCGAGAGAGGCTAAAAATCACCTCTTTTTCCTTCTCTCGATCGGACACTTAGAAAAAAAAAAAAAATAAATAAAAAATTTGGATTTTTTCTAAGTACAAAATCGAGAGAGGCTAAAAATCACCTCTTTTTCCTTCTCTCGATCGGACACTTAGAAAAAAAAAAAAAAAAAAAAAAAATTTGGATTTTTTCTAAGTACAAAATCGAGAGAGGCTAAAAATCACCTCTTTTTCCTTCTCTCGATCAGACACTTAGAAAAAAAACGGAAAAAAAATAAATAAAAATTTGGATTTTTTCTAAGTACAAAATCGAGAGAGGCTAAAAATCACCTCTTTTTCCTTCTCTCGATCAGACACTTAGAAAAAAAACAGAAAAAAAAAAAAAAAATTTGGATTTTTTCTAAGTACAAAATCGAGAGAGGCTAAAAATCACCTCTTTTTCCTTCTCTCGATCGGACACTTAGAAAAAAAAAAAAAATAAAAAAAAAAATTTGGATTTTTTCTAAGTACAAAATCGAGAGAGGCTAAAAATCACCTCTTTTTCCTTCTCTCGATCAGACACTTAGAAAAAAAACGGAAAAAAAAAAAAAAAAATTTGGATTTTTTCTAAGTACAAAATCGAGAGAGGCTAAAAATCACCTCTTTTTCCTTCTCTCGATCAGACACTTAGAAAAAAAACGGAAAAAAAAAAAAAAAATTTGGATTTTTTCTCAGTACAAAATCGAGAGAGGCTAAAAATCACCTCTTTTTCCTTCTCTCGATCGGACACTTAGAAAAAAAAAAAAAAAAAAAAAAAAATTTGGATTTTTTCTAAGTACAAAATCGAGAGAGGCTAAAAATCACCTCTTTTTCCTTCTCTCGATCAGACACTTAGAAAAAAAACGGAAAAAAAAAAAAAAAAATTTGGATTTTTTCTAAGTACAAAATCGAGAGAGGCTAAAAATCACCTCTTTTTCCTTCTCTCGATCAGACACTTAGAAAAAAAACAGAAAAAAAAAAAAAAAATTGGGATTTTTTCTAAGTACAAAATCGAGAGAGGCTAAAAATCACCTCTTTTTCCTTCTCTCGATCGGACACTTAGAAAAAAAAAAAAAAAAAAAAAAAAAATTTGGATTTTTTCTAAGTACAAAATCGAGAGAGGCTAAAAATCACCTGTTTTTCCTTCTCTCGATCAGACACTTAGAAAAAAAACGGAAAAAAAAAAAAAAAAATTTGGATTTTTTCTAAGTACAAAATCGAGAGAGGCTAAAAATCACCTCTTTTTCCTTCTCTCGATCGGACACTTAGAAAAAAAAAAAAAAAAAAAAAAAAAATTGGATTTTTTCTAAGTACAAAATCGAGAGAGGCTAAAAATCACCTCTTTTTCCTTCTCTCGATCAGACACTTAGAAAAAAAACGGAAAAAAAAAAAAAAAAATTTGGATTTTTTCTAAGTACAAAATCGAGAGAGGCTAAAAATCACCTCTTTTTCCTTCTCTCGATCAGACACTTAGAAAAAAAAACGGGAAAAAAAAAAAAAATATTTGGATTTTTTCTAAGTACAAAATCGAGAGAGGCTAAAAATCACCTCTTTTTCCTTCTCTCGATCAGACACTTAGAAAAAAAAACGGAAAAAAAAAAAAAAAATTTGGATTTTTTCTAAGTACAAAATCGAGAGAGGCTAAAAATCACCTCTTTTTCCTTCTCTCGATCGGACACTTAGAAAAAAAATAAATAAATAAATAAAAATTTGGATTTTTTCTAAGTACAAAATCGAGAGAGGCTAAAAATCACCTCTTTTTCCTTCTCTCGATCAGACACTTAGAAAAAAAACGGAAAAAAAAAAAAAAATTTGGATTTTTTCTAAGTACAAAATCGAGAGAGGCTAAAAATCACCTCTTTTTCCTTCTCTCGATCGGACACTTAGGAAAAAAAAAAAAAAAAAAAAAAAAAATTTGGATTTTTTCTAAGTACAAAATCGAGAGAGGCTAAAAATCACCTCTTTTTCCTTCTCTCGATCAGACACTAAGAAAAAAAACGGAAAAAAAAAAAAAAAAATTTGATTTTTTCTAAGTACAAAATCGAGAGAGGCTAAAAATCACCTCTTTTTCCTTCTCTCGATCGGACACTTAGAAAAAAAAAAAAAAAAAAAAAAAAAATTGGATTTTTTCTAAGTACAAAATCCAGAGAGGCTAAAAATCACCTCTTTTTCCTTCTCTCGATCAGACACTTAGAAAAAAAACGGAAAAAAAAAAAAAAAAAATTTGGATTTTTTCTAAGTACAAAATCGAGAGAGGCTAAAAATCACCTCTTTTTCCTTCTCTCGATCGGACACTTAGAAAAAAAAAAAAAAAAAAAAAAATTGGATTTTTTCTAAGTACAAAATCGAGAGAGGCTAAAAATCACCTCTTTTTCCTTCTCTCGATCAGACACTTAGAAAAAAAACGGAAAAAAAAAAAAAAAAATTGGGGATTTTTTCTAAGTACAAAATCGAGAGAGGCTAAAAATCACCTCTTTTTCCTTCTCTCGATCAGACACTTAGAAAAAAAACGGAAAAAAAAAAAAAAAAATTTGGATTTTTTTCTAAGTACAAAATCGAGAGAGGCTAAAAATCACCTCTTTTTCCTTCTCTCGATCAGACACTTAGAAAAAAAACGGAAAAAAAAAAAAAAAAAATTTGGATTTTTTCTAAGTACAAAATCGAGAGAGGCTAAAAATCACCTCTTTTTCCTTCTCTCGATCAGACACTTAGAAAAAAAACAGAAAAAAAAAAAAAAATTGGATTTTTTCTAAGTACAAAATCGAGAGAGGCTAAAAATCACCTCTTTTTCCTTCTCTCGATCGGACACTTAGAAAAAAAAAAAAAAAAAAAAAAAAATTTGGATTTTTTCTAAGTACAAAATCGAGAGAGGCTAAAAATCACCTGTTTTTCCTTCTCTCGATCAGACACTTAGAAAAAAAACGGAAAAAAAAAAAAAAAAAATTTGGATTTTTTCTAAGTACAAAATCGAGAGAGGCTAAAAATCACCTCTTTTTCCTTCTCTCGATCGGACACTTAGAAAAAAAAAAAAAAAAAAAAAAAAAATTGGATTTTTTCTAAGTACAAAATCGAGAGAGGCTAAAAATCACCTCTTTTTCCTTCTCTCGATCAGACACTTAGAAAAAAAACGGAAAAAAAAAAAAAAAAAATTTGGATTTTTTCTAAGTACAAAATCGAGAGAGGCTAAAAATCACCTCTTTTTCCTTCTCTCGATCAGACACTTAGAAAAAAAACGGGAAAAAAAAAAAAAAAATTTGGATTTTTTCTAAGTACAAAATCGAGAGAGGCTAAAAATCACCTCTTTTTCCTTCTCTCGATCAGACACTTAGAAAAAAAACGGAAAAAAAAAAAAAATAATTTGGATTTTTTCTAAGTACAAAATCGAGAGAGGCTAAAAATCACCTCTTTTTCCTTCTCTCGATCGGACACTTAGAAAAAAAAAAAAAAAATAAAAAAAATTGGATTTTTTCTAAGTACAAAATCGAGAGAGGCTAAAAATCACCTCTTTATCCTTCTCTCGATCAGACACTTAGAAAAAAAACGGGAAAAAAAAAAAAAAAATTTGGATTTTTTCTAAGTACAAAATCGAGAGAGGCTAAAAATCACCTCTTTTTCCTTCTCTCGATCAGACACTTAGAAAAAAAACGGAAAAAAAAAAAAAAAATTTGGATTTTTTCTAAGTACAAAATCGAGAGAGGCTAAAAATCACCTCTTTTTCCTTCTCTCGATCGGACACTTAGAAAAAAAAAAAAAAAAAAAAAAAAATTTGGATTTTTTCTAAGTACAAAATCGAGAGAGGCTAAAAATCACCTCTTTTTCCTTCTCTCGATCAGACACTTAGAAAAAAAACGGAAAAAAAAAAAAAAAAAAAATTGGATTTTTTCTAAGTACAAAATCGAGAGAGGCTAAAAATCACCTCTTTTTCCTTCTCTCGATCGGACACTTAGAAAAAAAAAAAAAAAAAAAAAAAAAAATTTGGATTTTTTCTAAGTACAAAATCGAGAGAGGCTAAAAATCACCTCTTTTTCCTTCTCTCGATCAGACACTTAGAAAAAAAACAGAAAAAAAAAAAAAAAAATTTGGATTTTTTCTAAGTACAAAATCGAGAGAGGCTAAAAATCACCTCTTTTTCCTTCTCTCGATCGGACACTTAGAAAAAAAACGGAAAAAAAAAAAAAAAATTTGGATTTTTTCTAAGTACAAAATCGAGAGAGGCTAAAAATCACCTCTTTTTCCTTCTCTCGATCAGACACTTAGAAAAAAAACGGAAAAAAAAAAAAAAAAATTGGATTTTTTCTAAGTACAAAATCGAGAGAGGCTAAAAATCACCTCTTTTTCCTTCTCTCGATCGGACACTTAGAAAAAAAAAAAAAAAAAAAAAAAAAAATTTGGATTTTTTCTAAGTACAAAATCGAGAGAGGCTAAAAATCACCTCTTTTTCCTTCTCTCGATCAGACACTTAGAAAAAAAACGGAAAAAAAAAAAAAAAAAATTGGATTTTTTCTAAGTACAAAATCGAGAGAGGCTAAAAATCACCTCTTTTTCCTTCTCTCGATCGGACACTTAGAAAAAAAAAAAAAATAAATAAAAAAAATTTGGATTTTTTCTAAGTACAAAATCGAGAGAGGCTAAAAATCACCTCTTTTTCCTTCTCTCGATCAGACACTTAGAAAAAAAACGGAAAAAAAAAAAAAATAATTTGGATTTTTTCTAAGTACAAAATCGAGAGAGGCTAAAAATCACCTCTTTTTCCTTCTCTCGATCGGACACTTAGAAAAAAAAAAAAAAAAAAAAAAAAATTTGGATTTTTTCTAAGTACAAAATCGAGAGAGGCTAAAAATCACCTCTTTTTCCTTCTCTCGATCAGACACTTAGAAAAAAAACGGAAAAAAAAAAAAAAAAAATTTGGATTTTTTCTAAGTACAAAATCGAGAGAGGCTAAAAATCACCTCTTTTTCCTTCTCTCGATCGGACACTTAGAAAAAAAAAAAAAAAAAAAAAAAAAAATTGGATTTTTTCTAAGTACAAAATCGAGAGAGGCTAAAAATCACCTCTTTTTCCTTCTCTCGATCAGACACTTAGAAAAAAAACGGAAAAAAAAAAAAAAAAATTTGGATTTTTTCTAAGTACAAAATCGAGAGAGGCTAAAAATCACCTCTTTTTCCTTCTCTCGATCAGACACTTAGAAAAAAAACGGGAAAAAAAAAAAAAAAATTTGGATTTTTTCTAAGTACAAAATCGAGAGAGGCTAAAAATCACCTCTTTTTCCTTCTCTCGATCAGACACTTAGAAAAAAAACGGAAAAAAAAAAATAATAATTTGGATTTTTTCTAAGTACAAAATCGAGAGAGGCTAAAAATCACCTCTTTTTCCTTCTCTCGATCGGACACTTAGAAAAAAAAAAAAAAAAATAAAAAAAATTGGATTTTTTCTAAGTACAAAATCGAGAGAGGCTAAAAATCACCTCTTTATCCTTCTCTCGATCAGACACTTAGAAAAAAAACGGAAAAAAAAAAAAAAAATTTGGATTTTTTCTAAGTACAAAATCGAGAGAGGCTAAAAATCACCTCTTTTTCCTTCTCTCGATCAGACACTTAGAAAAAAAAACGGAAAAAAAAAAAAAAAAATTTGGATTTTTTCTAAGTACAAAATCGAGAGAGGCTAAAAATCACCTCTTTTTCCTTCTCTCGATCGGACACTTAGAAAAAAAAAAAAAAAAAAAAAAAAATTTGGATTTTTTCTAAGTACAAAATCGAGAGAGGCTAAAAATCACCTCTTTTTCCTTCTCTCGATCAGACACTTAGAAAAAAAACGGAAAAAAAAAAAAAAAAAATTGGATTTTTTCTAAGTACAAAATCGAGAGAGGCTAAAAATCACCTCTTTTTCCTTCTCTCGATCGGACACTTAGAAAAAAAAAAAAAAAAAAAAAAAAAATTTGGATTTTTTCTAAGTACAAAATCGAGAGAGGCTAAAAATCACCTCTTTTTCCTTCTCTCGATCAGACACTTAGAAAAAAAACAGAAAAAAAAAAAAAAAAAATTTGGATTTTTTCTAAGTACAAAATCGAGAGAGGCTAAAAATCACCTCTTTTTCCTTCTCTCGATCGGACACTTAGAAAAAAAACGGAAAAAAAAAAAAAAAAATTTGGATTTTTTCTAAGTACAAAATCGAGAGAGGCTAAAAATCACCTCTTTTTCCTTCTCTCGATCAGACACTTAGAAAAAAAACGGAAAAAAAAAAAAAAAAAATTGGATTTTTTCTAAGTACAAAATCGAGAGAGGCTAAAAATCACCTCTTTTTCCTTCTCTCGATCGGACACTTAGAAAAAAAAAAAAAAAAAAAAAAAAAAATTTGGATTTTTTCTAAGTACAAAATCGAGAGAGGCTAAAAATCACCTCTTTTTCCTTCTCTCGATCAGACACTTAGAAAAAAAACGGAAAAAAAAAAAAAAAAATTGGATTTTTTCTAAGTACAAAATCGAGAGAGGCTAAAAATCACCTCTTTTTCCTTCTCTCGATCGGACACTTAGAAAAAAAAAAAAAATAAATAAAAAAAATTTGGATTTTTTCTAAGTACAAAATCGAGAGAGGCTAAAAATCACCTCTTTTTCCTTCTCTCGATCAGACACTTAGAAAAAAAACGGAAAAAAAAAAAAATAATTTGGATTTTTTCTAAGTACAAAATCGAGAGAGGCTAAAATCACCTCTTTTTCCTTCTCTCGATCGGACACTTAGAAAAAAAAAAAAAAAAAAAAAAATTTGGATTTTTTCTAAGTACAAAATCGAGAGAGGCTAAAAATCACCTCTTTTTCCTTCTCTCGATCAGACACTTAGAAAAAAAACGGAAAAAAAAAAAAAAAAAATTGGATTTTTTCTAAGTACAAAATCGAGAGAGGCTAAAAATCACCTCTTTTTCCTTCTCTCGATCGGACACTTAGAAAAAAAAAAAAAAAAAAAAAAAAAATTTGGATTTTTTCTAAGTACAAAATCGAGAGAGGCTAAAAATCACCTCTTTTTCCTTCTCTCGATCAGACACTTAGAAAAAAAACAGAAAAAAAAAAAAAAAAATTGGATTTTTTCTAAGTACAAAATCGAGAGAGGCTAAAAATCACCTCTTTTTCCTTCTCTCGATCGGACACTTAGAAAAAAAAAAAAAAAAAAAAAAATTGGATTTTTTCTAAGTACAAAATCGAGAGAGGCTAAAAATCACCTCTTTTTCCTTCTCTCGATCAGACACTTAGAAAAAAAACGGAAAAAAAAAAAAAAAAATTTGGATTTTTTCTAAGTACAAAATCGAGAGAGGCTAAAAATCACCTCTTTTTCCTTCTCTCGATCAGACACTTAGAAAAAAAACGGAAAAAAAAAAAAAAAAATTTGGATTTTTTCTAAGTACAAAATCGAGAGAGGCTAAAAATCACCTCTTTTTCCTTCTCTCGATCAGACACTTAGAAAAAAAACGGAAAAAAAAAAAAAAAAAATTGGATTTTTTCTAAGTACAAAATCGAGAGAGGCTAAAAATCACCTCTTTTTCCTTCTCTCGATCGGACACTTAGAAAAAAAAAAAAAAAAAAAAAAAAAATTTGGATTTTTTCTAAGTACAAAATCGAGAGAGGCTAAAAATCACCTCTTTTTCCTTCTCTCGATCAGACACTTAGAAAAAAACAGAAAAAAAAAAAAAAAAATTTGGATTTTTTCTAAGTACAAAATCGAGAGAGGCTAAAAATCACCTCTTTTTCCTTCTCTCGATCGGACACTTAGAAAAAAAAAAAAAAAAAAAAAAAAATTGGATTTTTTCTAAGTACAAAATCGAGAGAGGCTAAAAATCACCTCTTTTTCCTTCTCTCGATCAGACACTTAGAAAAAAAACGGAAAAAAAAAAAAAAAATTTGGATTTTTTCTAAGTACAAAATCGAGAGAGGCTAAAAATCACCTCTTTTTCCTTCTCTCGATCAGACACTTAGAAAAAAAACGGAAAAAAAAAAAAATAATTTGGATTTTTTCTAAGTACAAAATCGAGAGAGGCTAAAAATCACCTCTTTTTCCTTCTCTCGATCGGACACTTAGAAAAAAAAAAAAAAAAAAAAAAAAAAATTGGATTTTTTCTAAGTACAAAATCGAGAGAGGCTAAAAATCACCTCTTTTTCCTTCTCTCGATCAGACACTTAGAAAAAAAACGGAAAAAAAAAAAAAATAATTTGGATTTTTTCTAAGTACAAAATCGAGAGAGGCTAAAAATCACCTCTTTTTCCTTCTCTCGATCGGACACTTAGAAAAAAAAAAAAAAAAAAAAAAAAAAATTGGATTTTTTCTAAGTACAAAATCGAGAGAGGCTAAAAATCACCTCTTTTTCCTTCTCTCGATCAGACACTTAGAAAAAAAACGGAAAAAAAAAAAAAAAAATTTGGATTTTTTCTAAGTACAAAATCGAGAGAGGCTAAAAATCACCTCTTTTTCCTTCTCTCGATCAGACACTTAGAAAAAAAACGGAAAAAAAAAAAAAAAATTTGGATTTTTTCTAAGTACAAAATCGAGAGAGGCTAAAAATCACCTCTTTTTCCTTCTCTCGATCAGACACTTAGAAAAAAAACGGAAAAAAAAAAAAAAAAATTTGGATTTTTTCTAAGTACAAAATCGAGAGAGGCTAAAAATCACCTCTTTTTCCTTCTCTCGATCGGACACTTAGAAAAAAAAAAAAAAAAAAAAAAAAATTGGATTTTTTCTAAGTACAAAATCGAGAGAGGCTAAAAATCACCTCTTTTTCCTTCTCTCGATCAGACACTTAGAAAAAAAACGGAAAAAAAAAAAAAAAAATTTGGATTTTTTCTAAGTACAAAATCGAGAGAGGCTAAAAATCACCTCTTTTTCCTTCTCTCGATCAGACACTTAGAAAAAAAACGGAAAAAAAAAAAAAAAAAATTTGGATTTTTTCTAAGTACAAAATCGAGAGAGGCTAAAAATCACCTCTTTTTCCTTCTCTCGATCGGACACTTAGAAAAAAAAAAAAAAAAAAAAAAAAAATTTGGATTTTTTCTAAGTACAAAATCGAGAGAGGCTAAAAATCACCTCTTTTTCCTTCTCTCGATCAGACACTTAGAAAAAAAACGGAAAAAAAAAAAAAAAAATTGGATTTTTTCTAAGTACAAAATCGAGAGAGGCTAAAAATCACCTCTTTTTCCTTCTCTCGATCGGACACTTAGAAAAAAAAAAAAAAAAAAAAAAAAAAATTTGGATTTTTTCTAAGTACAAAATCGAGAGAGGCTAAAAATCACCTCTTTTTCCTTCTCTCGATCAGACACTTAGAAAAAAAACAGAAAAAAAAAAAAAAAAATTGGGATTTTTTCTAAGTACAAAATCGAGAGAGGCTAAAAATCACCTCTTTTTCCTTCTCTCGATCGGACACTTAGAAAAAAAAAAAAAAAAAAAAAAAAAATTTGGATTTTTTCTAAGTACAAAATCGAGAGAGGCTAAAAATCACCTGTTTTTCCTTCTCTCGATCAGACACTTAGAAAAAAAACGGAAAAAAAAAAAAAAAAAATTTGGATTTTTTCTAAGTACAAAATCGAGAGAGGCTAAAAATCACCTCTTTTTCCTTCTCTCGATCGGACACTTAGAAAAAAAAAAAAAAAAAAAAAAAAAAATTGGATTTTTTCTAAGTACAAAATCGAGAGAGGCTAAAAATCACCTCTTTTTCCTTCTCTCGATCAGACACTTAGAAAAAAAACGGAAAAAAAAAAAAAAAAATTTGGATTTTTTCTAAGTACAAAATCGAGAGAGGCTAAAAATCACCTCTTTTTCCTTCTCTCGATCAGACACTTAGAAAAAAAACGGAAAAAAAAAAAAAAAAATTTGGATTTTTTCTAAGTACAAAATCGAGAGAGGCTAAAAATCACCTCTTTTTCCTTCTCTCGATCAGACACTTAGAAAAAAAACGGAAAAAAAAAAAAAAAAAATTTGGATTTTTTCTAAGTACAAAATCGAGAGAGGCTAAAAATCACCTCTTTTTCCTTCTCTCGATCGGACACTTAGAAAAAAAAAAAAAAAAAAAAAAAAAATTTGGATTTTTTCTAAGTACAAAATCGAGAGAGGCTAAAAATCACCTCTTTTTCCTTCTCTCGATCAGACACTTAGAAAAAAAACGGAAAAAAAAAAAAAAAAATTTGGATTTTTTCTAAGTACAAAATCGAGAGAGGCTAAAAATCACCTCTTTTTCCTTCTCTCGATCGGACACTTAGAAAAAAAAAGAAAAAAAAAAAAAAAAATTTGGATTTTTTCTAAGTACAAAATCGAGAGAGGCTAAAAATCACCTCTTTTTCCTTCTCTCGATCAGACACTTAGAAAAAAAACAGAAAAAAAAAAAAAAAAAATTTGGATTTTTTCTAAGTACAAAATCGAGAGAGGCTAAAAATCACCTCTTTTTCCTTCTCTCGATCGGACACTTAGAAAAAAAACGGAAAAAAAAAAAAAAAAATTTGGATTTTTTCTAAGTACAAAATCGAGAGA
>NW_026908253.1:0-34708 GCF_033978785.1 Entelurus aequoreus
TTTTTTCCGTTTTTTTTCTAAGTGTCTGATCGAGAGAAGGAAAAAGAGGTGATTTTTAGCCACTCTCGATTTTGTACTTAGAAAAAATCCACATTTTTTTTTTTTTTTCCCCGTTTTTTTTCTAAGTGTCTGATCGAGAGAAGGAAAAAGAGGTGATTTTTAGCCTCTCTCGATTTTGTACTTAGAAAAAATCAAATTTTTTTTTTTTTTTTCATTTTTTTTTCTAAGTGTCTGATCGAGAGAAGGAAAAAGAGGTGATTTTTAGCCACTCTCGATTTTGTACTTAGAAAAAATCCAAATTTTTTTTTTTTTTTTCCGTTTTTTTTCTAAGTGTCTGATCGAGAGAAGGAAAAGAGGTGATTTTTAGCCTCTCTCGATTTTGTACTTAGAAAAAATCAAATTTTTTTTTTTTTTTTTTTCCGTTTTTTTTCTAAGTGTCTGATCGAGAGAAGGAAAAAGAGGTGATTTTTAGCCACTCTCGATTTTGTACTAAAAAAAATCCAAATTATTATTTTTTTTTTTTAAGTTTTTTTTCTAAGTGTCTGATCGAGAGAAGGAAAAAGAGGTGATTTTTAGCCACTCTCGATTTTGTACTTAGAAAAAATCCAAATTTTTTATTATTTTTTTTCCGTTTTTTTTCTAAGTGTCTGATCGAGAGAAGGAAAAAGAGGTGATTTTTTAGCCTCTCTCGATTTTGTACTTAGAAAAAATCCAAATTTTTTTTTTTTTTTTTTCGTTTTTTTCTAAGTGTCTGATCGAGAGAAGGAAAAGAGGTGATTTTTAGCCTCTCTCGATTTTGTACTTAGAAAAAATCCAATTTTTTTTTTTTTTTTTTCATTTTTTTTTCTAAGTGTCTGATCGAGAAAAGGAAAAAGAGGTGATTTTTAGCCTCTCTCGATTTTGTACTTAGAAAAAATCCAAATTTTTTTTTTTTTTTCCGTTTTTTTTCTAAGTGTCTGATCGAGAGAAGGAAAAAGAGGTGATTTTTAGCCACTCTCGATTTTGTACTTAGAAAAATCCAAATTTTTTATTATTTTTTTTCCGTTTTTTTCTAAGTGTCTGATCGAGAGAAGGAAAAAGAGGTGATTTTTAGCCTCTCTCGATTTTGTACTTAGAAAAAATCCAAATTTTTTTTTTTTTTTTTCCGTTTTTTTTTCTAAGTGTCTGATCGAGAAAAGGAAAAAGAGGTGATTTTTAGCCTCGCTCGATTTTGTACTTAGAAAAAATCCAAATTTTTTTTTTTTTTTTTCCGTTTTTTTTCTAAGTGTCTGATCGAGAGAAGGAAAAAGAGGTGATTTTTAGCCTCTCTCGATTTTGTACTTAGAAAAAATCCAAATTTTTTTTTTTTTTTTTCCGTTTTTTTTCTAAGTGTCTGATCGAGAGAAGGAAAAAGAGGTGATTTTTAGCCTCTCTCGATTTTGTACTTAGAAAAAATCCAATTTTTTTTTTTTTTTTTTCATTTTTTTTTCTAAGTGTCTGATCGAGAAAAGGAAAAAGAGGTGATTTTTAGCCTCTCTCGATTTTGTACTTAGAAAAAATCCAAATTTTTTTTTTTTTTTCCGTTTTTTTTCTAAGTGTCTGATCGAGAGAAGGAAAAAGAGGTGATTTTTAGCCACTCTCGATTTTGTACTTAGAAAAAATCCAAATTTTTTATTATTTTTTTTCCGTTTTTTTTCTAAGTGTCTGATCGAGAGAAGGAAAAAGAGGTGATTTTTTAGCCTCTCTCGATTTTGTACTTAGAAAAAATCCAAATTTTTTTTTTTTTTTTTCCGTTTTTTTCTAAGTGTCTGATCGAGAAAAGGAAAAAGAGGTGATTTTTAGCCTCGCTCGATTTGTACTTAGAAAAAATCCAAATTTTTTTTTTTTTTTTTTCCGTTTTTTTTCTAAGTGTCTGATCGAGAGAAGGAAAAAGAGGTGATTTTTAGCCTCTCTCGATTTTGTACTTAGAAAAAATCCAAATTTTTTTTTTTTTTTTTCCGTTTTTTTTCTAAGTGTCTGATCGAGAGAAGGAAAAAGAGGTGATTTTTAGCCTCTCTCGATTTTGTACTTAGAAAAAATCCAAAATTTTTTTTTTTTTTTTTCCGTTTTTTTTCTAAGTGTCTGATCGAGAGAAGGAAAAAGAGGTGATTTTTAGCCACTCTCGATTTTGTACTTAGAAAAAATCCAAATTTTTTTTTTTTTTTTCCCGTTTTTTTTCTAAGTGTCTGATCGAGAGAAGGAAAAAGAGGTGATTTTTAGCCTCTCTCGATTTTGTACTTAGAAAAAATCCACATTTTTTTTTTTTTTTTTTTCCGTTTTTTTTCTAAGTGTCTGATCGAGAAAAGGAAAAAGAGGTGATTTTTAGCCTCTCTCGATTTTGTACTTAGAAAAAATCCAAATTTTTTTTTTTTTTTTTCCGTTTTTTTTCTAAGTGTCTGATCGAGAGAAGGAAAAAGAGGTGATTTTTAGCCACTCTCGATTTTGTACTTAGAAAAAATCCAAATTTTTTATTATTTTTTTTCCGTTTTTTTTCTAAGTGTCTGATCGAGAGAAGGAAAAAGAGGTGATTTTTTAGCCTCTCTCGATTTTGTACTTATAAAAAATCCAAATTTTTTTTTTTTTTTTTCCGTTTTTTTTCTAAGTGTCTGATCGAGAAAAGGAAAAAGAGGTGATTTTTAGCCTCGCTCGATTTTGTACTTAGAAAAAATCCAAATTTTTTTTTTTTTTTTCCGTTTTTTTTCTAAGTGTCTGATCGAGAGAAGGAAAAAGAGGTGATTTTTAGCCACTCTCGATTTTGTACTTAGAAAAAATCCAAATTTTTTATTATTTTTTTTCCGTTTTTTTTCTAAGTGTCTGATCGAGAGAAGGAAAAAGAGGTGATTTTTTAGCCTCTCTCGATTTTGTACTTAGAAAAAATCCAAATTTTTTATTATTTTTTTCCGTTTTTTTTCTAAGTGTCTGATCGAGAGAAGGAAAAAGAGGTGATTTTTTAGCCTCTCTCGATTTTGTACTTAGAAAAAATCCAAATTTTTTTTTTTTTTTTTTCCGTTTTTTTTCTAAGTGTCTGATCGAGAAAAGGAAAAAGAGGTGATTTTTAGCCTCGCTCGATTTTGTACTTAGAAAAAAATCCAAATTATTATTTTTTTTTTCCGTTTTTTTCTAAGTGTCTGATCGAGAGAAGGAAAAAGAGGTGATTTTTAGCCACTCTCGATTTTGTACTTAGAAAAAATCCAAATTTTTTTTTTTTTTTTTTCCGTTTTTTTTTCTAAGTGTCTGATCGAGAGAAGGAAAAAGAGGTGATTTTTAGCCTCTCTCGATTTTGTACTTAGAAAAATCCAAATTTTTTTTTTTTTTTTTCCGTTTTTTTCTAAGTGTCTGATCGAGAAAAGGAAAAAGAGGTGATTTTTAGCCTCTCTCGATTTTGTACTTAGAAAAAATCCAAATTTTTTTTTTTTTTTTTTCCGTTTTTTTTCTAAGTGTCTGATCGAGAGAAGAAAAAAGATGTGATTTTTAGCCACTCTCGATTTTGTACTTAGAAAAAATCCAAATTTTTTTTTTTTTTTTTCCCGTTTTTTTTCTAAGTGTCTGATCGAGAGAAGGAAAAAGAGGTGATTTTTAGCCTCTCTCGATTTTGTACTTAGAAAAAATCCAAAATTTTTTTTTTTTTTTTTCCGTTTTTTTTCTAAGTGTCTGATCGAGAGAAGGAAAAAGAGGTGATTTTTAGCCACTCTCGATTTTGTACTTAGAAAAAATCCACATTTTTTTTTTTTTTTCCCGTTTTTTTTCTAAGTGTCTGATCGAGAGAAGGAAAAAGAGGTGATTTTTAGCCTCTCTCGATTTTGTACTTAGAAAAAATCAAATTTTTTTTTTTTTTTTTCATTTTTTTTTCTAAGTGTCTGATCGAGAGAAGGAAAAAGAGGTGATTTTTAGCCACTCTCGATTTTGTACTTAGAAAAAATCCAAATTTTTTTTTTTTTTTTTTCCGTTTTTTTTCTAAGTGTCTGATCGAGAGAAGGAAAAAGAGGTGATTTTTAGCCTCTCTCGATTTTGTACTTAGAAAAAATCAAATTTTTTTTTTTTTTTTTTTCCGTTTTTTTTCTAAGTGTCTGATCGAGAGAAGGAAAAAGAGGTGATTTTAGCCACTCTCGATTTTGTACTAAAAAAAAATCCAAATTATTTTTTTTTTTTTTTAAGTTTTTTTTCTAAGTGTCTGATCGAGAGAAGGAAAAAGAGGTGATTTTTAGCCACTCTCGATTTTGTACTTAGAAAAAATCCAAATTTTTTATTATTTTTTTTCCGTTTTTTTTCTAAGTGTCTGATCGAGAGAAGGAAAAAGAGGTGATTTTTTAGCCTCTCTCGATTTTGTACTTAGAAAAAATCCAAATTTTTTTTTTTTTTTTTTCGTTTTTTTTCTAAGTGTCTGATCGAGAGAAGGAAAAAGAGGTGATTTTTAGCCTCTCTCGATTTTGTACTTAGAAAAAATCCAATTTTTTTTTTTTTTTTTCATTTTTTTTTCTAAGTGTCTGATCGAGAAAAGGAAAAAGAGGTGATTTTTAGCCTCTCTCGATTTTGTACTTAGAAAAAATCCAAATTTTTTTTTTTTTTTCCGTTTTTTTTCTAAGTGTCTGATCGAGAGAAGGAAAAAGAGGTGATTTTTAGCCACTCTCGATTTTGTACTTAGAAAAAATCCAAATTTTTTATTATTTTTTTCCGTTTTTTTTCTAAGTGTCTGATCGAGAGAAGGAAAAAGAGGTGATTTTTTAGCCTCTCTCGATTTTGTACTTAGAAAAAATCCAAATTTTTTTTTTTTTTTTTTCCGTTTTTTTTCTAAGTGTCTGATCGAGAAAAGGAAAAAGAGGTGATTTTTAGCCTCGCTCGATTTTGTACTTAGAAAAAATCCAATTTTTTTTTTTTTTTTTCCGTTTTTTTTCTAAGTGTCTGATCGAGAGAAGGAAAAGAGGTGATTTTTAGCCTCTCTCGATTTTGTACTTAGAAAAAATCCAAATTTTTTTTTTTTTTTTTTCCGTTTTTTTTCTAAGTGTCTGATCGAGAGAAGGAAAAAGAGGTGATTTTTAGCCTCTCTCGATTTTGTACTTAGAAAAAATCCAATTTTTTTTTTTTTTTTTTCATTTTTTTTTCTAAGTGTCTGATCGAGAAAAGGAAAAGAGGTGATTTTTAGCCTCTCTCGATTTTGTACTTAGAAAAAATCCAAATTTTTTTTTTTTTTTTCCGTTTTTTTTCTAAGTGTCTGATCGAGAGAAGGAAAAAGAGGTGATTTTTAGCCACTCTCGATTTTGTACTTAGAAAAAATCCAAATTTTTTATTATTTTTTTTCCGTTTTTTTTCTAAGTGTCTGATCGAGAGAAGGAAAAAGAGGTGATTTTTTAGCCTCTCTCGATTTTGTACTTAGAAAAAATCCAAATTTTTTTTTTTTTTTTTCCGTTTTTTTTCTAAGTGTCTGATCGAGAAAAGGAAAAAGAGGTGATTTTTAGCCTCGCTCGATTTTGTACTTAGAAAAAATCCAAATTTTTTTTTTTTTTTTCCGTTTTTTTTCTAAGTGTCTGATCGAGAGAAGGAAAAAGAGGTGATTTTTAGCCTCTCTCGATTTTGTACTTAGAAAAAATCCAAATTTTTTTTTTTTTTTTTCCGTTTTTTTCTAAGTGTCTGATCGAGAGAAGGAAAAAGAGGTGATTTTTAGCCTCTCTCGATTTTGTACTTAGAAAAATCCAAATTTTTTTTTTTTTTTTTCCGTTTTTTTTCTAAGTGTCTGATCGAGAAAAGAAAAAGAGGTGATTTTTAGCCTCGCTCGATTTTGTACTTAGAAAAAATCCAAATTTTTTTTTTTTTTTTTCCGTTTTTTTTCTAAGTGTCTGATCGAGAGAAGGAAAAAGAGGTGATTTTTAGCCTCTCTCGATTTTGTACTTAGAAAAAATCCAAATTTTTTATTATTTTTTTTCCGTTTTTTTTCTAAGTGTCTGATCGAGAGAAGGAAAAAGAGGTGATTTTTAGCCTCTCTCGATTTTGTACTTAGAAAAAATCCAAATTTTTTTTTTTTTTTTTTCCGTTTTTTTTCTAAGTGTCTGATCGAGAAAAGGAAAAAGAGGTGATTTTTAGCCTCGCTCGATTTTGTACTTAGAAAAAATCCAAATTATTATTTTTTTTTTTTCCGTTTTTTTTCTAAGTGTCTGATCGAGAGAAGGAAAAAGAGGTGATTTTTAGCCACTCTCGATTTTGTACTTAGAAAAAATCCAAATTTTTTTTTTTTTTTTTTCCGTTTTTTTTCTAAGTGTCTGATCGAGAGAAGGAAAAAGAGGTGATTTTTAGCCTCTCTCGATTTTGTACTTAGAAAAAATCCAAATTTTTTTTTTTTTTTTTCCGTTTTTTTTCTAAGTGTCTGATCGAGAAAAGGAAAAAGAGGTGATTTTTAGCCTCTCTCGATTTTGTACTTAGAAAAAATCCAAATTTTTTTTTTTTTTTTTTCCGTTTTTTTTCTAAGTGTCTGATCGAGAGAAGAAAAAGATGTGATTTTTAGCCACTCTCGATTTTGTACTTAGAAAAAATCAAATTTTTTTTTTTTTTTTTTTCCCGTTTTTTTTCTAAGTGTCTGATCGAGAGAAGGAAAAAGAGGTGATTTTAGCCTCTCTCGATTTTGTACTTAGAAAAAATCCAAAATTTTTTTTTTTTTTTTCCGTTTTTTTTCTAAGTGTCTGATCGAGAGAAGGAAAAAGAGGTGATTTTTAGCCACTCTCGATTTTGTACTTAGAAAAAATCCACATTTTTTTTTTTTTTTTCCCGTTTTTTTTCTAAGTGTCTGATCGAGAGAAGGAAAAAGAGGTGATTTTTAGCCTCTCTCGATTTTGTACTTAGAAAAAATCAAATTTTTTTTTTTTTTTTTCATTTTTTTTTCTAAGTGTCTGATCGAGAGAAGGAAAAAGAGGTGATTTTAGCCACTCTCGATTTTGTACTTAGAAAAAATCCAAATTTTTTTTTTTTTTTTCCGTTTTTTTTCTAAGTGTCTGATCGAGAGAAGGAAAAAGAGGTGATTTTTAGCCTCTCTCGATTTTGTACTTAGAAAAAATCAAATTTTTTTTTTTTTTTTTTTTCCGTTTTTTTTCTAAGTGTCTGATCGAGAGAAGGAAAAAGAGGTGATTTTTAGCCACTCTCGATTTTGTACTAAAAAAAATCCAAATTATTTTTTTTTTTTTTTTAAGTTTTTTTTCTAAGTGTCTGATCGAGAGAAGGAAAAAGAGGTGATTTTTAGCCACTCTCGATTTTGTACTTAGAAAAAATCCAAATTTTTTATTATTTTTTTTCCGTTTTTTTTCTAAGTGTCTGATCGAGAGAAGGAAAAAGAGGTGATTTTTTAGCCTCTCTCGATTTTGTACTTAGAAAAAATCCAAATTTTTTTTTTTTTTTTTTCGTTTTTTTTCTAAGTGTCTGATCGAGAGAAGGAAAAAGAGGTGATTTTTAGCCTCTCTCGATTTTGTACTTAGAAAAAATCCAATTTTTTTTTTTTTTTTTTCATTTTTTTTTCTAAGTGTCTGATCGAGAAAAGGAAAAAGAGGTGATTTTTAGCCTCTCTCGATTTTGTACTTAGAAAAAATCCAAATTTTTTTTTTTTTTTTCCGTTTTTTTTCTAAGTGTCTGATCGAGAGAAGGAAAAAGAGGTGATTTTTAGCCACTCTCGATTTTGTACTTAGAAAAAATCCAAATTTTTTATTATTTTTTTTCCGTTTTTTTTCTAAGTGTCTGATCGAGAGAAGGAAAAAGAGGTGATTTTTTAGCCTCTCTCGATTTTGTACTTAGAAAAAATCCAAATTTTTTTTTTTTTTTTTTCCGTTTTTTTTCTAAGTGTCTGATCGAGAAAAGGAAAAAGAGGTGATTTTTAGCCTCGCTCGATTTTGTACTTAGAAAAAATCCAATTTTTTTTTTTTTTTTTTCCGTTTTTTTTCTAAGTGTCTGATCGAGAGAAGGAAAAAGAGGTGATTTTTAGCCTCTCTCGATTTTGTACTTAGAAAAAATCCAAATTTTTTTTTTTTTTTTTTCCGTTTTTTTTCTAAGTGTCTGATCGAGAGAAGGAAAAAGAGGTGATTTTTAGCCTCTCTCGATTTTGTACTTAGAAAAAATCCAATTTTTTTTTTTTTTTTTCATTTTTTTTTCTAAGTGTCTGATCGAGAAAAGGAAAAAGAGGTGATTTTTAGCCTCTCTCGATTTTGTACTTAGAAAAAATCCAAATTTTTTTTTTTTTTTCCGTTTTTTTTCTAAGTGTCTGATCGAGAGAAGGAAAAAGAGGTGATTTTTAGCCACTCTCGATTTTGTACTTAGAAAAAATCCAAATTTTTTATTATTTTTTTTCCGTTTTTTTTCTAAGTGTCTGATCGAGAGAAGGAAAAAGAGGTGATTTTTTAGCCTCTCTCGATTTTGTACTTAGAAAAAATCCAAATTTTTTTTTTTTTTTTTCCGTTTTTTTTCTAAGTGTCTGATCGAGAAAAGGAAAAAGAGGTGATTTTTAGCCTCGCTCGATTTTGTACTTAGAAAAAATCCAAATTTTTTTTTTTTTTTTTCCGTTTTTTTTCTAAGTGTCTGATCGAGAGAAGGAAAAAGAGGTGATTTTTAGCCTCTCTCGATTTTGTACTTAGAAAAAATCCAAATTTTTTTTTTTTTTTTTTCCGTTTTTTTTCTAAGTGTCTGATCGAGAGAAGGAAAAAGAGGTGATTTTTAGCCTCTCTCGATTTTGTACTTAGAAAAAATCCAAATTTTTTTTTTTTTTTTTCCGTTTTTTTTCTAAGTGTCTGATCGAGAGAAGGAAAAAGAGGTGATTTTTAGCCTCTCTCGATTTTGTACTTAGAAAAAATCCAAATTTTTTTTTTTTTTTTTTCCGTTTTTTTTCTAAGTGTCTGATCGAGAAAAGGAAAAAGAGGTGATTTTTAGCCTCTCTCGATTTTGTACTTAGAAAAAATCCAAATTTTTTTTTTTTTTTTTTCCGTTTTTTTTCTAAGTGTCTGATCGAGAGAAGGAAAAAGAGGTGATTTTTAGCCACTCTCGATTTGTACTTAGAAAAAATCCAAATTTTTTTTTTTTTTTTTCCCGTTTTTTTTCTAAGTGTCTGATCGAGAGAAGGAAAAAGAGGTGATTTTTAGCCTCTCTCGATTTTGTACTTAGAAAAAATCCAAATTTTTTTTTTTTTTTTTTCCGTTTTTTTTCTAAGTGTCTGATCGAGAGAAGGAAAAAGAGGTGATTTTTAGCCACTCTCGATTTTGTACTTAGAAAAAATCCAAATATATTTTTTTTTTTCCCGTTTTTTTTCTAAGTGTCTGATCGAGAGAAGGAAAAAGAGGTGATTTTTAGCCTCTCTCGATTTTGTACTTAGAAAAAATCAAATTTTTTTTTTTTTTTTTCATTTTTTTTCTAAGTGTCTGATCGAGAGAAGGAAAAAGAGGTGATTTTTAGCCACTCTCGATTTTGTACTTAGAAAAAATCCAAATTTTTTTTTTTTTTTTTCCGTTTTTTTTCTAAGTGTCTGATCGAGAGAAGGAAAAAGAGGTGATTTTTAGCCTCTCTCGATTTTGTACTTAGAAAAAATCCAAATTTTTTTTTTTTTTTTTCCGTTTTTTTTCTAAGTGTCTGATCGAGAAAAGGAAAAAGAGGTAATTTTTAGCCTCTCTCGATTTTGTACTTAGAAAAAATCCAATTTTTTTTTTTTTTTTTTTCCGTTTTTTTTCTAAGTGTCTGATCGAGAGAAGGAAAAAGAGGTGATTTTTAGCCACTCTCGATTTTGTACTTAGAAAAAATCCAAATTTTTTTTTTTTTTTTTTTCATTTTTTTTTCTAAGTGTCTGATCGAGAGAAGGAAAAAGAGGTGATTTTTAGCCACTCTCGATTTTGTACTTAGAAAAAATCCAAATTTTTTTTTTTTTTTTTCCGTTTTTTTTCTAAGTGTCTGATCGAGAGAAGGAAAAAGAGGTGATTTTTAGCCTCTCTCGATTTTGTACTTAGAAAAAATCCAAATTTTTTTTTTTTTTTTTTCCGTTTTTTTTCTAAGTGTCTGATCGAGAAAAGGAAAAAGAGGTGATTTTTAGCCTCTCTCGATTTTGTACTTAGAAAAAATCAAATTTTTTTTTTTTTTTTTTTCCGTTTTTTTTCTAAGTGTCTGATCGAGAGAAGGAAAAAGAGGTGATTTTTAGCCACTCTCGATTTTGTACTAAAAAAAAATCCAAATTATTATTTTTTTTTTTTTAAGTTTTTTTTCTAAGTGTCTGATCGAGAGAAGGAAAAAGAGGTGATTTTTAGCCACTCTCGATTTTGTACTTAGAAAAAATCCAAATTTTTTTTTTTTTTTTTTCGTTTTTTTTCTAAGTGTCTGATCGAGAGAAGGAAAAAGAGGTGATTTTTAGCCTCTCTCGATTTTGTACTTAGAAAAAATCCAATTTTTTTTTTTTTTTTTTCATTTTTTTTTCTAAGTGTCTGATCGAGAAAAGGAAAAAGAGGTGATTTTTAGCCTCTCTCGATTTTGTACTTAGAAAAAATCCAAATTTTTTTTTTTTTTTTCCGTTTTTTTTCTAAGTGTCTGATCGAGAGAAGGAAAAAGAGGTGATTTTTAGCCACTCTCGATTTTGTACTTAGAAAAAATCCAAATTTTTTATTATTTTTTTTCCGTTTTTTTTCTAAGTGTCTGATCGAGAGAAGGAAAAAGAGGTGATTTTTTAGCCTCTCTCGATTTTGTACTTAGAAAAAATCCAAATTTTTTTTTTTTTTTTTTCCGTTTTTTTTCTAAGTGTCTGATCGAGAAAAGGAAAAAGAGGTGATTTTTAGCCTCGCTCGATTTTGTACTTAGAAAAAATCCAAATTTTTTTTTTTTTTTTTCCGTTTTTTTTCTAAGTGTCTGATCGAGAGAAGGAAAAAGAGGTGATTTTTAGCCTCTCTCGATTTTGTACTTAGAAAAAATCCAAATTTTTTTTTTTTTTTTTTCCGTTTTTTTTCTAAGTGTCTGATCGAGAGAAGGAAAAAGAGGTGATTTTTAGCCTCTCTCGATTTTGTACTTAGAAAAAATCCAATTTTTTTTTTTTTTTTTTCATTTTTTTTTCTAAGTGTCTGATCGAGAAAAGGAAAAAGAGGTGATTTTTAGCCTCTCTCGATTTTGTACTTAGAAAAAATCCAAATTTTTTTTTTTTTTTCCGTTTTTTTTCTAAGTGTCTGATCGAGAGAAGGAAAAAGAGGTGATTTTTAGCCACTCTCGATTTTGTACTTAGAAAAAATCCAAATTTTTTATTATTTTTTTTCCGTTTTTTTTCTAAGTGTCTGATCGAGAGAAGGAAAAAGAGGTGATTTTTTAGCCTCTCTCGATTTTGTACTTAGAAAAAATCCAAATTTTTTTTTTTTTTTTTTCCGTTTTTTTTCTAAGTGTCTGATCGAGAAAAGGAAAAAGAGGTGATTTTTAGCCTCGCTCGATTTTGTACTTAGAAAAAATCCAAATTTTTTTTTTTTTTTTTCCGTTTTTTTTCTAAGTGTCTGATCGAGAGAAGGAAAAAGAGGTGATTTTTAGCCTCTCTCGATTTTGTACTTAGAAAAAATCCAAATTTTTTTTTTTTTTTTTTCCGTTTTTTTTCTAAGTGTCTGATCGAGAGAAGGAAAAAGAGGTGATTTTTAGCCTCTCTCGATTTTGTACTTAGAAAAAATCCAAATTTTTTTTTTTTTTTTTCCGTTTTTTTTCTAAGTGTCTGATCGAGAAAAGGAAAAAGAGGTGATTTTTAGCCTCTCTCGATTTTGTACTTAGAAAAAATCCAAATTTTTTTTTTTTTTTTTTCCGTTTTTTTTCTAAGTGTCTGATCGAGAGAAGGAAAAAGAGGTGATTTTTAGCCACTCTCGATTTTGTACTTAGAAAAAATCCAAATTTTTTTTTTTTTTTTTCCCGTTTTTTTTCTAAGTGTCTGATCGAGAGAAGGAAAAAGAGGTGATTTTTAGCCTCTCTCGATTTTGTACTTAGAAAAAATCCAAATTTTTTTTTTTTTTTTTTCCGTTTTTTTTCTAAGTGTCTGATCGAGAGAAGGAAAAAGAGGTGATTTTTAGCCACTCTCGATTTTGTACTTAGAAAAAATCCAAATATATATTTTTTTTTTCCCGTTTTTTTTCTAAGTGTCTGATCGAGAGAAGGAAAAAGAGGTGATTTTTAGCCTCTCTCGATTTTGTACTTAGAAAAAATCAAATTTTTTTTTTTTTTTTTCATTTTTTTTTCTAAGTGTCTGATCGAGAGAAGGAAAAAGAGGTGATTTTTAGCCACTCTCGATTTTGTACTTAGAAAAAATCCAAATTTTTTTTTTTTTTTTTTCCGTTTTTTTTCTAAGTGTCTGATCGAGAGAAGGAAAAAGAGGTGATTTTTAGCCTCTCTCGATTTTGTACTTAGAAAAAATCCAAATTTTTTTTTTTTTTTTTTCCGTTTTTTTTCTAAGTGTCTGATCGAGAAAAGGAAAAAGAGGTAATTTTTAGCCTCTCTCGATTTTGTACTTAGAAAAAATCCAATTTTTTTTTTTTTTTTTTCCGTTTTTTTTCTAAGTGTCTGATCGAGAGAAGGAAAAAGAGGTGATTTTTAGCCACTCTCGATTTTGTACTAAAAAAAAATCCCAATTTTTTTTTTTTTTTTTTTCCGTTTTTTTTCTAAGTGTCTGATCGAGAGAAGGAAAAAGAGGTGATTTTTAGCCTCTCTCGATTTTGTACTTAGAAAAAATCCAAATTTTTTTTTTTTTTTTCCGTTTTTTTTCTAAGTGTCTGATCGAGAAAAGGAAAAAGAGGTGATTTTTAGCCTCTCTCGATTTTGTACTTAGAAAAAATCCAAATTTATTTATTTTTTTTTCCGTTTTTTTTCTAAGTGTCTGATCGAGAGAAGGAAAAAGAGGTGATTTTTAGCCACTCTCGATTTTGTACTTAGAAAAAATCCAAATTTTTTTTTTTTTTTTTTCCGTTTTTTTTCTAAGTGTCTGATCGAGAGAAGGAAAAAGAGGTGATTTTTAGCCTCTCTCGATTTTGTACTTAGAAAAAATCACATTTTTTTTTTTTTTTTTTCATTTTTTTTTCTAAGTGTCTGATCGAGAGAAGGAAAAAGAGGTGATTTTTAGCCACTCTCGATTTTGTACTTAGAAAAAATCCAAATTTTTTTTTTTTTTTTTCCGTTTTTTTTCTAAGTGTCTGATCGAGAGAAGGAAAAAGAGGTGATTTTTAGCCACTCTCGATTTTGTACTTAGAAAAAATCCAAATTTTTTTTTTTTTTTTTTCCGTTTTTTTTCTAAGTGTCTGATCGAGAGAAGGAAAAAGAGGTGATTTTTAGCCTCTCTCGATTTTGTACTTAGAAAAAATCACATTTTTTTTTTTTTTTTTTCATTTTTTTTTCTAAGTGTCTGATCGAGAGAAGGAAAAAGAGGTGATTTTTAGCCACTCTCGATTTTGTACTTAGAAAAAATCCAAATTTTTTTTTTTTTTTTTTCCGTTTTTTTTCTAAGTGTCTGATCGAGAGAAGGAAAAAGAGGTGATTTTTAGCCACTCTCGATTTTGTACTTAGAAAAAATCCAAATTTTTTTTTTTTTTTTTTCCGTTTTTTTTCTAAGTGTCTGATCGAGAGAAGGAAAAAGAGGTGATTTTTAGCCTCTCTCGATTTTGTACTTAGAAAAAATCCACATTTTTTTTTTTTTTTTTTCCGTTTTTTTTCTAAGTGTCTGATCGAGAAAAGGAAAAAGAGGTGATTTTTAGCCTCTCTCGATTTTGTACTTAGAAAAAATCCAAATTTTTTTTTTTTTTTTTTCCGTTTTTTTTCTAAGTGTCTGATCGAGAGAAGGAAAAAGAGGTGATTTTTAGCCACTCTCGATTTTGTACTTAGAAAAAATCCAAATTTTTTATTATTTTTTTTCCGTTTTTTTTCTAAGTGTCTGATCGAGAGAAGGAAAAAGAGGTGATTTTTTAGCCTCTCTCGATTTTGTACTTATAAAAAATCCAAATTTTTTTTTTTTTTTTTTCCGTTTTTTTTCTAAGTGTCTGATCGAGAAAAGGAAAAAGAGGTGATTTTTAGCCTCGCTCGATTTTGTACTTAGAAAAAATCCAAATTTTTTTTTTTTTTTTTCCGTTTTTTTTCTAAGTGTCTGATCGAGAGAAGGAAAAAGAGGTGATTTTTAGCCACTCTCGATTTTGTACTTAGAAAAAATCCAAATTTTTTATTATTTTTTTTCCGTTTTTTTTCTAAGTGTCTGATCGAGAGAAGGAAAAAGAGGTGATTTTTTAGCCTCTCTCGATTTTGTACTTAGAAAAAATCCAAATTTTTTATTATTTTTTTTCCGTTTTTTTTCTAAGTGTCTGATCGAGAGAAGGAAAAAGAGGTGATTTTTTAGCCTCTCTCGATTTTGTACTTAGAAAAAATCCAAATTTTTTTTTTTTTTTTTTCCGTTTTTTTTCTAAGTGTCTGATCGAGAAAAGGAAAAAGAGGTGATTTTTAGCCTCGCTCGATTTTGTACTTAGAAAAAATCCAAATTATTATTTTTTTTTTTCCGTTTTTTTTCTAAGTGTCTGATCGAGAGAAGGAAAAAGAGGTGATTTTTAGCCACTCTCGATTTTGTACTTAGAAAAAATCCAAATTTTTTTTTTTTTTTTTTCCGTTTTTTTTCTAAGTGTCTGATCGAGAGAAGGAAAAAGAGGTGATTTTTAGCCTCTCTCGATTTTGTACTTAGAAAAAATCCAAATTTTTTTTTTTTTTTTTCCGTTTTTTTTCTAAGTGTCTGATCGAGAAAAGGAAAAAGAGGTGATTTTTAGCCTCTCTCGATTTTGTACTTAGAAAAAATCCAAATTTTTTTTTTTTTTTTTTCCGTTTTTTTTCTAAGTGTCTGATCGAGAGAAGAAAAAAGATGTGATTTTTAGCCACTCTCGATTTTGTACTTAGAAAAAATCCAAATTTTTTTTTTTTTTTTTCCCGTTTTTTTTCTAAGTGTCTGATCGAGAGAAGGAAAAAGAGGTGATTTTTAGCCTCTCTCGATTTTGTACTTAGAAAAAATCCAAAATTTTTTTTTTTTTTTTTCCGTTTTTTTTCTAAGTGTCTGATCGAGAGAAGGAAAAAGAGGTGATTTTTAGCCACTCTCGATTTTGTACTTAGAAAAAATCCAAATTTTTTTTTTTTTTTTCCCGTTTTTTTTCTAAGTGTCTGATCGAGAGAAGGAAAAAGAGGTGATTTTTAGCCTCTCTCGATTTTGTACTTAGAAAAAATCAAATTTTTTTTTTTTTTTTTCATTTTTTTTTCTAAGTGTCTGATCGAGAGAAGGAAAAAGAGGTGATTTTTAGCCACTCTCGATTTTGTACTTAGAAAAAATCCAATTTTTTTTTTTTTTTTTTCCGTTTTTTTTCTAAGTGTCTGATCGAGAGAAGGAAAAAGAGGTGATTTTTAGCCTCTCTCGATTTTGTACTTAGAAAAAATCAAAATTTTTTTTTTTTTTTTTTTCCGTTTTTTTTCTAAGTGTCTGATCGAGAGAAGGAAAAAGAGGTGATTTTTAGCCACTCTCGATTTTGTACTAAAAAAAAATCCAAATTATTATTTTTTTTTTTTTAAGTTTTTTTTCTAAGTGTCTGATCGAGAGAAGGAAAAAGAGGTGATTTTTAGCCACTCTCGATTTTGTACTTAGAAAAAATCCAAATTTTTTATTATTTTTTTTCCGTTTTTTTTCTAAGTGTCTGATCGAGAGAAGGAAAAAGAGGTGATTTTTTAGCCTCTCTCGATTTTGTACTTAGAAAAAATCCAAATTTTTTTTTTTTTTTTTTCCGTTTTTTTTCTAAGTGTCTGATCGAGAAAAGGAAAAAGAGGTGATTTTTAGCCTCGCTCGATTTTGTACTTAGAAAAAATCCAAATTTTTTTTTTTTTTTTTCCGTTTTTTTTCTAAGTGTCTGATCGAGAGAAGGAAAAAGAGGTGATTTTTAGCCTCTCTCGATTTTGTACTTAGAAAAAATCCAAATTTTTTTTTTTTTTTTTTCCGTTTTTTTTCTAAGTGTCTGATCGAGAGAAGGAAAAAGAGGTGATTTTTAGCCTCTCTCGATTTTGTACTTAAAAAAAATCCAAATTTTTTTTTTTTTTTTTTCCGTTTTTTTTCTAAGTGTCTGATCGAGAAAAGGAAAAAGAGGTGATTTTTAGCCTCTCTCGATTTTGTACTTAGAAAAAATCCAAATTTTTTTTTTTTTTTTTTCCGTTTTTTTTCTAAGTGTCTGATCGAGAGAAGGAAAAAGAGGTGATTTTTAGCCACTCTCGATTTTGTACTTAGAAAAAATCCAAATTTTTTTTTTTTTTTTTTCCCGTTTTTTTTCTAAGTGTCTGATCGAGAGAAGGAAAAAGAGGTGATTTTTAGCCTCTCTCGATTTTGTACTTAGAAAAAATCCAAATTTTTTTTTTTTTTTTTCCGTTTTTTTTCTAAGTGTCTGATCGAGAGAAGGAAAAAGAGGTGATTTTTAGCCACTCTCGATTTTGTACTTAGAAAAAATCCAAATATTTTTTTTTTTTTTCCCGTTTTTTTTCTAAGTGTCTGATCGAGAGAAGGAAAAAGAGGTGATTTTTAGCCTCTCTCGATTTTGTACTTAGAAAAAATCAAATTTTTTTTTTTTTTTTTTCATTTTTTTTTCTAAGTGTCTGATCGAGAGAAGGAAAAAGAGGTGATTTTTAGCCACTCTCGATTTTGTACTTAGAAAAAATCCAATTTTTTTTTTTTTTTTTCATTTTTTTTTCTAAGTGTCTGATCGAGAAAAGGAAAAAGAGGTGATTTTTAGCCTCTCTCGATTTTGTACTTAGAAAAAATCCAAATTTTTTTTTTTTTTTTTCCGTTTTTTTTCTAAGTGTCTGATCGAGAGAAGGAAAAAGAGGTGATTTTTAGCCACTCTCGATTTTGTACTTAGAAAAAATCCAAATTTTTTTTTTTTTTTTTCCGTTTTTTTTCTAAGTGTCTGATCGAGAGAAGGAAAAAGAGGTGATTTTTAGCCTCTCTCGATTTTGTACTTAGAAAAAATCAAATTTTTTTTTTTTTTTTTTCATTTTTTTTTCTAAGTGTCTGATCGAGAGAAGGAAAAAGAGGTGATTTTTAGCCACTCTCGATTTTGTACTTAGAAAAAATCCAAATTTTTTTTTTTTTTTTTCATTTTTTTTTCTAAGTGTCTGATCGAGAAAAGGAAAAAGAGGTGATTTTTAGCCTCTCTCGATTTTGTACTTAGAAAAAATCCAAATTTTTTTTTTTTTTTTTCCGTTTTTTTTCTAAGTGTCTGATCGAGAGAAGGAAAAAGAGGTGATTTTTAGCCACTCTCGATTTTGTACTTAGAAAAAATCCAAATTTTTTTTTTTTTTTTTCCGTTTTTTTTCTAAGTGTCTGATCGAGAGAAGGAAAAAGAGGTGATTTTTAGCCTCTCTCGATTTTGTACTTAGAAAAAATCACATTTTTTTTTTTTTTTTTTCATTTTTTTTTCTAAGTGTCTGATCGAGAGAAGGAAAAAGAGGTGATTTTTAGCCACTCTCGATTTTGTACTTAGAAAAAATCCCAATTTTTTTTTTTTTTTTTTCCGTTTTTTTTCTAAGTGTCTGATCGAGAGAAGGAAAAAGAGGTGATTTTTAGCCACTCTCGATTTTGTACTTAGAAAAAATCCAAATTTTTTTTTTTTTTTTTCCGTTTTTTTTCTAAGTGTCTGATCGAGAGAAGGAAAAAGAGGTGATTTTTAGCCTCTCTCGATTTTGTACTTAGAAAAAATCCACATTTTTTTTTTTTTTTTTTCCGTTTTTTTTCTAAGTGTCTGATCGAGAAAAGGAAAAAGAGGTGATTTTTAGCCTCGCTCGATTTTGTACTTAGAAAAAATCCAAATTTTTTTTTTTTTTTTTCCGTTTTTTTTCTAAGTGTCTGATCGAGAGAAGGAAAAAGAGGTGATTTTTAGCCACTCTCGATTTTGTACTTAGAAAAAATCCAAATTTTTTATTATTTTTTTTCCGTTTTTTTTCTAAGTGTCTGATCGAGAGAAGGAAAAAGAGGTGATTTTTTAGCCTCTCTCGATTTTGTACTTAGAAAAAATCCAAATTTTTTTTTTTTTTTTTCCGTTTTTTTTCTAAGTGTCTGATCGAGAAAAGGAAAAAGAGGTGATTTTTAGCCTCTCTCGATTTTGTACTTAGAAAAAATCCAAATTTTTTTTTTTTTTTTTTCCGTTTTTTTTCTAAGTGTCTGATCGAGAGAAGAAAAAAGATGTGATTTTTAGCCACTCTCGATTTTGTACTTAGAAAAAATCCAAATTTTTTTTTTTTTTTTTTCCCGTTTTTTTTCTAAGTGTCTGATCGAGAGAAGGAAAAAGAGGTGATTTTTAGCCTCTCTCGATTTTGTACTTAGAAAAAATCCAAAATTTTTTTTTTTTTTTTTCCGTTTTTTTTCTAAGTGTCTGATCGAGAGAAGGAAAAAGAGGTGATTTTTAGCCACTCTCGATTTTGTACTTAGAAAAAATCCAAATTTTTTTTTTTTTTTTCCCGTTTTTTTTCTAAGTGTCTGATCGAGAGAAGGAAAAAGAGGTGATTTTTAGCCTCTCTCGATTTTGTACTTAGAAAAAATCCACATTTTTTTTTTTTTTTTTTCCGTTTTTTTTCTAAGTGTCTGATCGAGAAAAGGAAAAAGAGGTGATTTTTAGCCTCTCTCGATTTTGTACTTAGAAAAAATCCAAATTTTTTTTTTTTTTTTTTCCGTTTTTTTTCTAAGTGTCTGATCGAGAGAAGGAAAAAGAGGTGATTTTTAGCCACTCTCGATTTTGTACTTAGAAAAAATCCAAATTTTTTATTATTTTTTTTCCGTTTTTTTTCTAAGTGTCTGATCGAGAGAAGGAAAAAGAGGTGATTTTTTAGCCTCTCTCGATTTTGTACTTATAAAAAATCCAAATTTTTTTTTTTTTTTTTTCCGTTTTTTTTCTAAGTGTCTGATCGAGAAAAGGAAAAAGAGGTGATTTTTAGCCTCGCTCGATTTTGTACTTAGAAAAAATCCAAATTTTTTTTTTTTTTTTTCCGTTTTTTTTCTAAGTGTCTGATCGAGAGAAGGAAAAAGAGGTGATTTTTAGCCACTCTCGATTTTGTACTTAGAAAAAATCCAAATTTTTTATTATTTTTTTTCCGTTTTTTTTCTAAGTGTCTGATCGAGAGAAGGAAAAAGAGGTGATTTTTTAGCCTCTCTCGATTTTGTACTTAGAAAAAATCCAAATTTTTTATTATTTTTTTTCCGTTTTTTTTCTAAGTGTCTGATCGAGAGAAGAAAAAAGATGTGATTTTTAGCCACTCTCGATTTTGTACTTAGAAAAAATCCAAATTTTTTTTTTTTTTTTTTCCCGTTTTTTTTCTAAGTGTCTGATCGAGAGAAGGAAAAAGAGGTGATTTTTAGCCTCTCTCGATTTTGTACTTAGAAAAAATCCCAAATTTTTTTTTTTTTTTTTCCGTTTTTTTTCTAAGTGTCTGATCGAGAGAAGGAAAAAGAGGTGATTTTTAGCCACTCTCGATTTTGTACTTAGAAAAAATCCACATTTTTTTTTTTTTTTTCCCGTTTTTTTTCTAAGTGTCTGATCGAGAGAAGGAAAAAGAGGTGATTTTTAGCCTCTCTCGATTTTGTACTTAGAAAAAATCAAATTATTTTTTTTTTTTTCATTTTTTTTTCTAAGTGTCTGATCGAGAGAAGGAAAAAGAGGTGATTTTTAGCCACTCTCGATTTTGTACTTAGAAAAAATCCAAATTTTTTTTTTTTTTTTTCCGTTTTTTTTCTAAGTGTCTGATCGAGAGAAGGAAAAAGAGGTGATTTTTAGCCTCTCTCGATTTTGTACTTAGAAAAAATCAAATTTTTTTTTTTTTTTTTTTTCCGTTTTTTTTCTAAGTGTCTGATCGAGAGAAGGAAAAAGAGGTGATTTTTAGCCACTCTCGATTTTGTACTAAAAAAAAATCCAAATTATTTTTTTTTTTTTTTTAAGTTTTTTTTCTAAGTGTCTGATCGAGAGAAGGAAAAAGAGGTGATTTTTAGCCACTCTCGATTTTGTACTTAGAAAAAATCCAAATTTTTTATTATTTTTTTTCCGTTTTTTTTCTAAGTGTCTGATCGAGAGAAGGAAAAAGAGGTGATTTTTTAGCCTCTCTCGATTTTGTACTTAGAAAAAATCCAAATTTTTTTTTTTTTTTTTTTCGTTTTTTTTCTAAGTGTCTGATCGAGAGAAGGAAAAAGAGGTGATTTTTAGCCTCTCTCGATTTTGTACTTAGAAAAAATCCAATTTTTTTTTTTTTTTTTCATTTTTTTTTCTAAGTGTCTGATCGAGAAAAGGAAAAAGAGGTGATTTTTAGCCTCTCTCGATTTTGTACTTAGAAAAAATCCAAATTTTTTTTTTTTTTTTCCGTTTTTTTTCTAAGTGTCTGATCGAGAGAAGGAAAAAGAGGTGATTTTTAGCCACTCTCGATTTTGTACTTAGAAAAAATCCAAATTTTTTATTATTTTTTTTCCGTTTTTTTTCTAAGTGTCTGATCGAGAGAAGGAAAAAGAGGTGATTTTTTAGCCTCTCTCGATTTTGTACTTAGAAAAAATCCAAATTTTTTTTTTTTTTTTTTCCGTTTTTTTTCTAAGTGTCTGATCGAGAAAAGGAAAAAGAGGTGATTTTTAGCCTCGCTCGATTTTGTACTTAGAAAAAATCCAAATTTTTTTTTTTTTTTTTCCGTTTTTTTTCTAAGTGTCTGATCGAGAGAAGGAAAAAGAGGTGATTTTTAGCCTCTCTCGATTTTGTACTTAGAAAAAATCCAAATTTTTTTTTTTTTTTTTTCCGTTTTTTTTCTATGTGTCTGATCGAGAGAAGGAAAAAGAGGTGATTTTTAGCCTCTCTCGATTTTGTACTTAGAAAAAATCCAATTTTTTTTTTTTTTTTTTCATTTTTTTTTCTAAGTGTCTGATCGAGAAAAGGAAAAAGAGGTGATTTTTAGCCTCTCTCGATTTTGTACTTAGAAAAAATCCAAATTTTTTTTTTTTTTTTCCGTTTTTTTTCTAAGTGTCTGATCGAGAGAAGGAAAAAGAGGTGATTTTTAGCCACTCTCGATTTTGTACTTAGAAAAAATCCAAATTTTTTATTATTTTTTTTCCGTTTTTTTTCTAAGTGTCTGATCGAGAGAAGGAAAAAGAGGTGATTTTTTAGCCTCTCTCGATTTTGTACTTAGAAAAAATCCAAATTTTTTTTTTTTTTTTTTCCGTTTTTTTTCTAAGTGTCTGATCGAGAAAAGGAAAAAGAGGTGATTTTTAGCCTCGCTCGATTTTGTACTTAGAAAAAATCCAAATTTTTTTTTTTTTTTTTCCGTTTTTTTTCTAAGTGTCTGATCGAGAGAAGGAAAAAGAGGTGATTTTTAGCCTCTCTCGATTTTGTACTTAGAAAAAATCCAAATTTTTTTTTTTTTTTTTTCCGTTTTTTTTCTAAGTGTCTGATCGAGAGAAGGAAAAAGAGGTGATTTTTAGCCTCTCTCGATTTTGTACTTAGAAAAAATCCAAATTTTTTTTTTTTTTTTTTCCGTTTTTTTTCTAAGTGTCTGATCGAGAAAAGGAAAAAGAGGTGATTTTTAGCCTCTCTCGATTTTGTACTTAGAAAAAATCCAAATTTTTTTTTTTTTTTTCCGTTTTTTTTCTAAGTGTCTGATCGAGAGAAGGAAAAAGAGGTGATTTTTAGCCACTCTCGATTTTGTACTTAGAAAAAATCCAAATTTTTTTTTTTTTTTTTTCCCGTTTTTTTTCTAAGTGTCTGATCGAGAGAAGGAAAAAGAGGTGATTTTTAGCCTCTCTCGATTTTGTACTTAGAAAAAATCCAAATTTTTTTTTTTTTTTTTTCCGTTTTTTTTCTAAGTGTCTGATCGAGAGAAGGAAAAAGAGGTGATTTTTAGCCACTCTCGATTTTGTACTTAGAAAAAATCCAAATATATTTTTTTTTTTTCCCGTTTTTTTTCTAAGTGTCTGATCGAGAGAAGGAAAAAGAGGTGATTTTTAGCCTCTCTCGATTTTGTACTTAGAAAAAATCAAATTTTTTTTTTTTTTTTTCATTTTTTTTTCTAAGTGTCTGATCGAGAGAAGGAAAAAGAGGTGATTTTTAGCCACTCTCGATTTTGTACTTAGAAAAAATCCAAATTTTTTTTTTTTTTTTTTCCGTTTTTTTTCTAAGTGTCTGATCGAGAGAAGGAAAAAGAGGTGATTTTTAGCCTCTCTCGATTTTGTACTTAGAAAAAATCCAAATTTTTTTTTTTTTTTTTTCCGTTTTTTTTCTAAGTGTCTGATCGAGAAAAGGAAAAAGAGGTAATTTTTAGCCTCTCTCGATTTTGTACTTAGAAAAAATCCAATTTTTTTTTTTTTTTTTTTCCGTTTTTTTTCTAAGTGTCTGATCGAGAGAAGGAAAAAGAGGTGATTTTTAGCCACTCTCGATTTTGTACTAAAAAAAAATCCCAATTTTTTTTTTTTTTTTTTTCCGTTTTTTTTCTAAGTGTCTGATCGAGAGAAGGAAAAAGAGGTGATTTTTAGCCTCTCTCGATTTTGTACTTAGAAAAAATCCAAATTTTTTTTTTTTTTTTTCCGTTTTTTTTCTAAGTGTCTGATCGAGAAAAGGAAAAAGAGGTGATTTTTAGCCTCGCTCGATTTTGTACTTAGAAAAAATCCAAATTTTTTTTTTTTTTTTTCCGTTTTTTTTCTAAGTGTCTGATCGAGAGAAGGAAAAAGAGGTGATTTTTAGCCTCTCTCGATTTTGTACTTAGAAAAAATCCAAATTTTTTTTTTTTTTTTTTCTAAGTGTCTGATCGAGAGAAGGAAAAAGAGGTGATTTTTAGCCTCTCTCGATTTTGTACTTAGAAAAAATCCAAATTTTTTTTTTTTTTTTTTCCGTTTTTTTTCTAAGTGTCTGATCGAGAAAAGGAAAAAGAGGTGATTTTTAGCCTCTCTCGATTTTGTACTTAGAAAAAATCCAAATTTTTTTTTTTTTTTTTCCGTTTTTTTTCTAAGTGTCTGATCGAGAGAAGGAAAAAGAGGTGATTTTTAGCCACTCTCGATTTTGTACTTAGAAAAAATCCAAATTTTTTTTTTTTTTTTTTCCCGTTTTTTTTCTAAGTGTCTGATCGAGAGAAGGAAAAAGAGGTGATTTTTAGCCTCTCTCGATTTTGTACTTAGAAAAAATCCAAATTTTTTTTTTTTTTTTTCCGTTTTTTTTCTAAGTGTCTGATCGAGAGAAGGAAAAAGAGGTGATTTTTAGCCACTCTCGATTTTGTACTTAGAAAAAATCCAAATATATTTTTTTTTTTTCCCGTTTTTTTTCTAAGTGTCTGATCGAGAGAAGGAAAAAGAGGTGATTTTTAGCCTCTCTCGATTTTGTACTTAGAAAAAATCAAATTTTTTTTTTTTTTTTTCATTTTTTTTTCTAAGTGTCTGATCGAGAGAAGGAAAAAGAGGTGATTTTTAGCCACTCTCGATTTTGTACTTAGAAAAAATCCAAATTTTTTTTTTTTTTTTTTCCGTTTTTTTTCTAAGTGTCTGATCGAGAGAAGGAAAAAGAGGTGATTTTTAGCCTCTCTCGATTTTGTACTTAGAAAAAATCCAAATTTTTTTTTTTTTTTTTTCCGTTTTTTTTCTAAGTGTCTGATCGAGAAAAGGAAAAAGAGGTAATTTTTAGCCTCTCTCGATTTTGTACTTAGAAAAAATCCAATTTTTTTTTTTTTTTTTTTCCGTTTTTTTTCTAAGTGTCTGATCGAGAGAAGGAAAAAGAGGTGATTTTTAGCCACTCTCGATTTTGTACTAAAAAAAAATCCCAATTTTTTTTTTTTTTTTTTTCCGTTTTTTTTCTAAGTGTCTGATCGAGAGAAGGAAAAAGAGGTGATTTTTAGCCTCTCTCGATTTTGTACTTAGAAAAAATCCAAATTTTTTTTTTTTTTTTCCGTTTTTTTTCTAAGTGTCTGATCGAGAAAAGGAAAAAGAGGTGATTTTTAGCCTCTCTCGATTTTGTACTTAGAAAAAATCCAAATTTATTTATTTTTTTTTCCGTTTTTTTTCTAAGTGTCTGATCGAGAGAAGGAAAAAGAGGTGATTTTTAGCCACTCTCGATTTTGTACTTAGAAAAAATCCAAATTTTTTTTTTTTTTTTTTCCGTTTTTTTTCTAAGTGTCTGATCGAGAGAAGGAAAAAGAGGTGATTTTTAGCCTCTCTCGATTTTGTACTTAGAAAAAATCACATTTTTTTTTTTTTTTTTCATTTTTTTTTCTAAGTGTCTGATCGAGAGAAGGAAAAAGAGGTGATTTTTAGCCACTCTCGATTTTGTACTTAGAAAAAATCCAAATTTTTTTTTTTTTTTTTCCGTTTTTTTTCTAAGTGTCTGATCGAGAGAAGGAAAAAGAGGTGATTTTTAGCCACTCTCGATTTTGTACTTAGAAAAAATCCAAATTTTTTTTTTTTTTTTTTCCGTTTTTTTTCTAAGTGTCTGATCGAGAGAAGGAAAAAGAGGTGATTTTTAGCCTCTCTCGATTTTGTACTTAGAAAAAATCCACATTTTTTTTTTTTTTTTTTCCGTTTTTTTTCTAAGTGTCTGATCGAGAAAAGGAAAAAGAGGTGATTTTTAGCCTCTCTCGATTTTGTACTTAGAAAAAATCCAAATTTTTTTTTTTTTTTTTTCCGTTTTTTTTCTAAGTGTCTGATCGAGAGAAGGAAAAAGAGGTGATTTTTAGCCACTCTCGATTTTGTACTTAGAAAAAATCCAAATTTTTTTTTTTTTTTTTTCCGTTTTTTTTCTAAGTGTCTGATCGAGAGAAGGAAAAAGAGGTGATTTTTAGCCTCTCTCGATTTTGTACTTAGAAAAAATCCACATTTTTTTTTTTTTTTTTTCCGTTTTTTTTCTAAGTGTCTGATCGAGAAAAGGAAAAAGAGGTGATTTTTAGCCTCTCTCGATTTTGTACTTAGAAAAAATCCAAATTTTTTTTTTTTTTTTTTCCGTTTTTTTTCTAAGTGTCTGATCGAGAGAAGGAAAAAGAGGTGATTTTTAGCCACTCTCGATTTTGTACTTAGAAAAAATCCAAATTTTTTATTATTTTTTTTCCGTTTTTTTTCTAAGTGTCTGATCGAGAGAAGGAAAAAGAGGTGATTTTTTAGCCTCTCTCGATTTTGTACTTATAAAAAATCCAAATTTTTTTTTTTTTTTTTTCCGTTTTTTTTCTAAGTGTCTGATCGAGAAAAGGAAAAAGAGGTGATTTTTAGCCTCGCTCGATTTTGTACTTAGAAAAAATCCAAATTTTTTTTTTTTTTTTTCCGTTTTTTTTCTAAGTGTCTGATCGAGAGAAGGAAAAAGAGGTGATTTTTAGCCACTCTCGATTTTGTACTTAGAAAAAATCCAAATTTTTTATTATTTTTTTTCCGTTTTTTTTCTAAGTGTCTGATCGAGAGAAGGAAAAAGAGGTGATTTTTTAGCCTCTCTCGATTTTGTACTTAGAAAAAATCCAAATTTTTTATTATTTTTTTTCCGTTTTTTTTCTAAGTGTCTGATCGAGAGAAGGAAAAAGAGGTGATTTTTTAGCCTCTCTCGATTTTGTACTTAGAAAAAATCCAAATTTTTTTTTTTTTTTTTTCCGTTTTTTTTCTAAGTGTCTGATCGAGAAAAGGAAAAAGAGGTGATTTTTAGCCTCGCTCGATTTTGTACTTAGAAAAAATCCAAATTATTATTTTTTTTTTTCCGTTTTTTTTCTAAGTGTCTGATCGAGAGAAGGAAAAAGAGGTGATTTTTAGCCACTCTCGATTTTGTACTTAGAAAAAATCCAAATTTTTTTTTTTTTTTTTCCGTTTTTTTTCTAAGTGTCTGATCGAGAGAAGGAAAAAGAGGTGATTTTTAGCCTCTCTCGATTTTGTACTTAGAAAAAATCCAAATTTTTTTTTTTTTTTTTTCCGTTTTTTTTCTAAGTGTCTGATCGAGAAAAGGAAAAAGAGGTGATTTTTAGCCTCTCTCGATTTTGTACTTAGAAAAAATCCAAATTTTTTTTTTTTTTTTTTCCGTTTTTTTTCTAAGTGTCTGATCGAGAGAAGAAAAAAGATGTGATTTTTAGCCACTCTCGATTTTGTACTTAGAAAAAATCCAAATTTTTTTTTTTTTTTTTTCCCGTTTTTTTTCTAAGTGTCTGATCGAGAGAAGGAAAAAGAGGTGATTTTTAGCCTCTCTCGATTTTGTACTTAGAAAAAATCCAAAATTTTTTTTTTTTTTTTTCCGTTTTTTTTCTAAGTGTCTGATCGAGAGAAGGAAAAAGAGGTGATTTTTAGCCTCTCTCGATTTTGTACTTAGAAAAAATCAAATTTTTTTTTTTTTTTTTCATTTTTTTTTCTAAGTGTCTGATCGAGAGAAGGAAAAAGAGGTGATTTTTAGCCACTCTCGATTTTGTACTTAGAAAAAATCCAAATTTTTTTTTTTTTTTTTTCCGTTTTTTTTCTAAGTGTCTGATCGAGAGAAGGAAAAAGAGGTGATTTTTAGCCTCTCTCGATTTTGTACTTAGAAAAAATCCAAATTTTTTTTTTTTTTTTTTCCGTTTTTTTTCTAAGTGTCTGATCGAGAAAAGGAAAAAGAGGTAATTTTTAGCCTCTCTCGATTTTGTACTTAGAAAAAATCCAATTTTTTTTTTTTTTTTTTCCGTTTTTTTTCTAAGTGTCTGATCGAGAGAAGGAAAAAGAGGTGATTTTTAGCCACTCTCGATTTTGTACTAAAAAAAAATCCCAATTTTTTTTTTTTTTTTTTTCCGTTTTTTTTCTAAGTGTCTGATCGAGAGAAGGAAAAAGAGGTGATTTTTAGCCTCTCTCGATTTTGTACTTAGAAAAAATCCAAATTTTTTTTTTTTTTTTCCGTTTTTTTTCTAAGTGTCTGATCGAGAAAAGGAAAAAGAGGTGATTTTTAGCCTCGCTCGATTTTGTACTTAGAAAAAATCCAAATTTTTTTTTTTTTTTTTCCGTTTTTTTTCTAAGTGTCTGATCGAGAGAAGGAAAAAGAGGTGATTTTTAGCCTCTCTCGATTTTGTACTTAGAAAAAATCCAAATTTTTTTTTTTTTTTTTTCTAAGTGTCTGATCGAGAGAAGGAAAAAGAGGTGATTTTTAGCCTCTCTCGATTTTGTACTTAGAAAAAATCCAAATTTTTTTTTTTTTTTTTCCGTTTTTTTTCTAAGTGTCTGATCGAGAAAAGGAAAAAGAGGTGATTTTTAGCCTCTCTCGATTTTGTACTTAGAAAAAATCCAAATTTTTTTTTTTTTTTTTCCGTTTTTTTTCTAAGTGTCTGATCGAGAGAAGGAAAAAGAGGTGATTTTTAGCCACTCTCGATTTTGTACTTAGAAAAAATCCAAATTTTTTTTTTTTTTTTTCCCGTTTTTTTTCTAAGTGTCTGATCGAGAGAAGGAAAAAGAGGTGATTTTTAGCCTCTCTCGATTTTGTACTTAGAAAAAATCCAAATTTTTTTTTTTTTTTTTTCCGTTTTTTTTCTAAGTGTCTGATCGAGAGAAGGAAAAAGAGGTGATTTTTAGCCACTCTCGATTTTGTACTTAGAAAAAATCCAAATATATTTTTTTTTTTTCCCGTTTTTTTTCTAAGTGTCTGATCGAGAGAAGGAAAAAGAGGTGATTTTTAGCCTCTCTCGATTTTGTACTTAGAAAAAATCAAATTTTTTTTTTTTTTTTTCATTTTTTTTTCTAAGTGTCTGATCGAGAGAAGGAAAAAGAGGTGATTTTTAGCCACTCTCGATTTTGTACTTAGAAAAAATCCAAATTTTTTTTTTTTTTTTTTCCGTTTTTTTTCTAAGTGTCTGATCGAGAGAAGGAAAAAGAGGTGATTTTTAGCCTCTCTCGATTTTGTACTTAGAAAAAATCCAAATTTTTTTTTTTTTTTTTTCCGTTTTTTTTCTAAGTGTCTGATCGAGAAAAGGAAAAAGAGGTAATTTTTAGCCTCTCTCGATTTTGTACTTAGAAAAAATCCAATTTTTTTTTTTTTTTTTTTCCGTTTTTTTTCTAAGTGTCTGATCGAGAGAAGGAAAAAGAGGTGATTTTTAGCCACTCTCGATTTTGTACTAAAAAAAAATCCCAATTTTTTTTTTTTTTTTTTTCCGTTTTTTTTCTAAGTGTCTGATCGAGAGAAGGAAAAAGAGGTGATTTTTAGCCTCTCTCGATTTTGTACTTAGAAAAAATCCAAATTTTTTTTTTTTTTTTCCGTTTTTTTTCTAAGTGTCTGATCGAGAAAAGGAAAAAGAGGTGATTTTTAGCCTCTCTCGATTTTGTACTTAGAAAAAATCCAAATTTATTTATTTTTTTTTCCGTTTTTTTTCTAAGTGTCTGATCGAGAGAAGGAAAAAGAGGTGATTTTTAGCCACTCTCGATTTTGTACTTAGAAAAAATCCAAATTTTTTTTTTTTTTTTTTCCGTTTTTTTTCTAAGTGTCTGATCGAGAGAAGGAAAAAGAGGTGATTTTTAGCCTCTCTCGATTTTGTACTTAGAAAAAATCACATTTTTTTTTTTTTTTTTCATTTTTTTTTCTAAGTGTCTGATCGAGAGAAGGAAAAAGAGGTGATTTTTAGCCACTCTCGATTTTGTACTTAGAAAAAATCCAAATTTTTTTTTTTTTTTTTTCCGTTTTTTTTCTAAGTGTCTGATCGAGAGAAGGAAAAAGAGGTGATTTTTAGCCACTCTCGATTTTGTACTTAGAAAAAATCCAAATTTTTTTTTTTTTTTTTCCGTTTTTTTTCTAAGTGTCTGATCGAGAGAAGGAAAAAGAGGTGATTTTTAGCCTCTCTCGATTTTGTACTTAGAAAAAATCCACATTTTTTTTTTTTTTTTTTCCGTTTTTTTTCTAAGTGTCTGATCGAGAAAAGGAAAAAGAGGTGATTTTTAGCCTCTCTCGATTTTGTACTTAGAAAAAATCCAAATTTTTTTTTTTTTTTTTTCCGTTTTTTTTCTAAGTGTCTGATCGAGAGAAGGAAAAAGAGGTGATTTTTAGCCACTCTCGATTTTGTACTTAGAAAAAATCCAAATTTTTTATTATTTTTTTTCCGTTTTTTTTCTAAGTGTCTGATCGAGAGAAGGAAAAAGAGGTGATTTTTTAGCCTCTCTCGATTTTGTACTTATAAAAAATCCAAATTTTTTTTTTTTTTTTTTCCGTTTTTTTTCTAAGTGTCTGATCGAGAAAAGGAAAAAGAGGTGATTTTTAGCCTCGCTCGATTTTGTACTTAGAAAAAATCCAAATTTTTTTTTTTTTTTTTCCGTTTTTTTTCTAAGTGTCTGATCGAGAGAAGGAAAAAGAGGTGATTTTTAGCCACTCTCGATTTTGTACTTAGAAAAAATCCAAATTTTTTATTATTTTTTTTCCGTTTTTTTTCTAAGTGTCTGATCGAGAGAAGGAAAAAGAGGTGATTTTTTAGCCTCTCTCGATTTTGTACTTAGAAAAAATCCAAATTTTTTATTATTTTTTTTCCGTTTTTTTTCTAAGTGTCTGATCGAGAGAAGGAAAAAGAGGTGATTTTTTAGCCTCTCTCGATTTTGTACTTAGAAAAAATCCAAATTTTTTTTTTTTTTTTTTCCGTTTTTTTTCTAAGTGTCTGATCGAGAAAAGGAAAAAGAGGTGATTTTTAGCCTCGCTCGATTTTGTACTTAGAAAAAATCCAAATTATTATTTTTTTTTTTCCGTTTTTTTTCTAAGTGTCTGATCGAGAGAAGGAAAAAGAGGTGATTTTTAGCCACTCTCGATTTTGTACTTAGAAAAAATCCAAATTTTTTTTTTTTTTTTTTCCGTTTTTTTTCTAAGTGTCTGATCGAGAGAAGGAAAAAGAGGTGATTTTTAGCCTCTCTCGATTTTGTACTTAGAAAAAATCCAAATTTTTTTTTTTTTTTTTTTCCGTTTTTTTTCTAAGTGTCTGATCGAGAAAAGGAAAAAGAGGTGATTTTTAGCCTCTCTCGATTTTGTACTTAGAAAAAATCCAAATTTTTTTTTTTTTTTTTTCCGTTTTTTTTCTAAGTGTCTGATCGAGAGAAGAAAAAAGATGTGATTTTTAGCCACTCTCGATTTTGTACTTAGAAAAAATCCAAATTTTTTTTTTTTTTTTTTCCCGTTTTTTTTCTAAGTGTCTGATCGAGAGAAGGAAAAAGAGGTGATTTTTAGCCTCTCTCGATTTTGTACTTAGAAAAAATCCAAAATTTTTTTTTTTTTTTTTCCGTTTTTTTTCTAAGTGTCTGATCGAGAGAAGGAAAAAGAGGTGATTTTTAGCCACTCTCGATTTTGTACTTAGAAAAAATCCAAATTTTTTTTTTTTTTTTCCCGTTTTTTTTCTAAGTGTCTGATCGAGAGAAGGAAAAAGAGGTGATTTTTAGCCTCTCTCGATTTTGTACTTAGAAAAAATCAAATTTTTTTTTTTTTTTTTCCGTTTTTTTTCTAAGTGTCTGATCGAGAGAAGGAAAAAGAGGTGATTTTTAGCCTCTCTCGATTTTGTACTTAGAAAAAATCAAAATTTTTTTTTTTTTTTTTTTCCGTTTTTTTTCTAAGTGTCTGATCGAGAGAAGGAAAAAGAGGTGATTTTTAGCCACTCTCGATTTTGTACTAAAAAAAAATCCAAATTATTATTATTTTTTTTTTAAGTTTTTTTTCTAAGTGTCTGATCGAGAGAAGGAAAAAGAGGTGATTTTTAGCCACTCTCGATTTTGTACTTAGAAAAAATCCAAATTTTTTATTATTTTTTTTCCGTTTTTTTTCTAAGTGTCTGATCGAGAGAAGGAAAAAGAGGTGATTTTTTAGCCTCTCTCGATTTTGTACTTAGAAAAAATCCAAATTTTTTTTTTTTTTTTTTCCGTTTTTTTTCTAAGTGTCTGATCGAGAAAAGGAAAAAGAGGTGATTTTTAGCCTCGCTCGATTTTGTACTTAGAAAAAATCCAAATTTTTTTTTTTTTTTTTCCGTTTTTTTTCTAAGTGTCTGATCGAGAGAAGGAAAAAGAGGTGATTTTTAGCCTCTCTCGATTTTGTACTTAGAAAAAATCCAAATTTTTTTTTTTTTTTTTTCCGTTTTTTTTCTAAGTGTCTGATCGAGAGAAGGAAAAAGAGGTGATTTTTAGCCTCTCTCGATTTTGTACTTAGAAAAAATCCAATTTTTTTTTTTTTTTTTTTCCGTTTTTTTTCTAAGTGTCTGATCGAGAAAAGGAAAAAGAGGTGATTTTTAGCCTCTCTCGATTTTGTACTTAGAAAAAATCCAAATTTTTTTTTTTTTTTTTTCCGTTTTTTTTCTAAGTGTCTGATCGAGAGAAGGAAAAAGAGGTGATTTTTAGCCACTCTCGATTTTGTACTTAGAAAAAATCCAAATTTTTTTTTTTTTTTTTTCCCGTTTTTTTTCTAAGTGTCTGATCGAGAGAAGGAAAAAGAGGTGATTTTTAGCCTCTCTCGATTTTGTACTTAGAAAAAATCCAAATTTTTTTTTTTTTTTTTTCCGTTTTTTTTCTAAGTGTCTGATCGAGAGAAGGAAAAAGAGGTGATTTTTAGCCACTCTCGATTTTGTACTTAGAAAAAATCCAAATATTTTTTTTTTTTTTCCCGTTTTTTTTCTAAGTGTCTGATCGAGAGAAGGAAAAAGAGGTGATTTTTAGCCTCTCTCGATTTTGTACTTAGAAAAAATCAAATTTTTTTTTTTTTTTTTTCATTTTTTTTTCTAAGTGTCTGATCGAGAGAAGGAAAAAGAGGTGATTTTTAGCCACTCTCGATTTTGTACTTAGAAAAAATCCAATTTTTTTTTTTTTTTTTTCATTTTTTTTTCTAAGTGTCTGATCGAGAAAAGGAAAAAGAGGTGATTTTTAGCCTCTCTCGATTTTGTACTTAGAAAAAATCCAAATTTTTTTTTTTTTTTTTCCGTTTTTTTTCTAAGTGTCTGATCGAGAGAAGGAAAAAGAGGTGATTTTTAGCCACTCTCGATTTTGTACTTAGAAAAAATCCAAATTTTTTTTTTTTTTTTTTCCGTTTTTTTTCTAAGTGTCTGATCGAGAGAAGGAAAAAGAGGTGATTTTTAGCCTCTCTCGATTTTGTACTTAGAAAAAATCAAATTTTTTTTTTTTTTTTTTCATTTTTTTTTCTAAGTGTCTGATCGAGAGAAGGAAAAAGAGGTGATTTTTAGCCACTCTCGATTTTGTACTTAGAAAAAATCCAAATTTTTTTTTTTTTTTTCATTTTTTTTTCTAAGTGTCTGATCGAGAAAAGGAAAAAGAGGTGATTTTTAGCCTCTCTCGATTTTGTACTTAGAAAAAATCCAAATTTTTTTTTTTTTTTTCCGTTTTTTTTCTAAGTGTCTGATCGAGAGAAGGAAAAAGAGGTGATTTTTAGCCACTCTCGATTTTGTACTTAGAAAAAATCCAAATTTTTTTTTTTTTTTTTCCGTTTTTTTTCTAAGTGTCTGATCGAGAGAAGGAAAAAGAGGTGATTTTTAGCCTCTCTCGATTTTGTACTTAGAAAAAATCACATTTTTTTTTTTTTTTTTTCATTTTTTTTTCTAAGTGTCTGATCGAGAGAAGGAAAAAGAGGTGATTTTTAGCCACTCTCGATTTTGTACATAGAAAAAATCCCAATTTTTTTTTTTTTTTTTCCGTTTTTTTTCTAAGTGTCTGATCGAGAGAAGGAAAAAGAGGTGATTTTTAGCCACTCTCGATTTTGTACTTAGAAAAAATCCAAATTTTTTTTTTTTTTTTTTCCGTTTTTTTTCTAAGTGTCTGATCGAGAGAAGGAAAAAGAGGTGATTTTTAGCCTCTCTCGATTTTGTACTTAGAAAAAATCCACATTTTTTTTTTTTTTTTTTTCCGTTTTTTTTCTAAGTGTCTGATCGAGAAAAGGAAAAAGAGGTGATTTTTAGCCTCGCTCGATTTTGTACTTAGAAAAAATCCAAATTTTTTTTTTTTTTTTCCGTTTTTTTTCTAAGTGTCTGATCGAGAGAAGGAAAAAGAGGTGATTTTTAGCCACTCTCGATTTTGTACTTAGAAAAAATCCAAATTTTTTATTATTTTTTTTCCGTTTTTTTTCTAAGTGTCTGATCGAGAGAAGGAAAAAGAGGTGATTTTTTAGCCTCTCTCGATTTTGTACTTAGAAAAAATCCAAATTTTTTATTATTTTTTTTCCGTTTTTTTTCTAAGTGTCTGATCGAGAGAAGGAAAAAGAGGTGATTTTTTAGCCTCTCTCGATTTTGTACTTAGAAAAAATCCAAATTTTTTTTTTTTTTTTTTCCGTTTTTTTTCTAAGTGTCTGATCGAGAAAAGGAAAAAGAGGTGATTTTTAGCCTCGCTCGATTTTGTACTTAGAAAAAATCCAAATTATTTTTTTTTTTTTCCGTTTTTTTTCTAAGTGTCTGATCGAGAGAAGGAAAAAGAGGTGATTTTTAGCCACTCTCGATTTTGTACTTAGAAAAAATCCAAATTTTTTTTTTTTTTTTTTCCGTTTTTTTTCTAAGTGTCTGATCGAGAGAAGGAAAAAGAGGTGATTTTTAGCCTCTCTCGATTTTGTACTTAGAAAAAATCCAAATTTTTTTTTTTTTTTTTCCGTTTTTTTTCTAAGTGTCTGATCGAGAAAAGGAAAAAGAGGTGATTTTTAGCCTCTCTCGATTTTGTACTTAGAAAAAATCCAATTTTTTTTTTTTTTTTTTTCCGTTTTTTTTCTAAGTGTCTGATCGAGAGAAGAAAAAAGATGTGATTTTTAGCCACTCTCGATTTTGTACTTAGAAAAAATCCAAATTTTTTTTTTTTTTTTTCCCGTTTTTTTTCTAAGTGTCTGATCGAGAGAAGGAAAAAGAGGTGATTTTTAGCCTCTCTCGATTTTGTACTTAGAAAAAATCCAAAATTTTTTTTTTTTTTTTTCCGTTTTTTTTCTAAGTGTCTGATCGAGAGAAGGAAAAAGAGGTGATTTTTAGCCACTCTCGATTTTGTACTTAGAAAAAATCCAAATTTTTTATTTTTTTTTCCCGTTTTTTTTCTAAGTGTCTGATCGAGAGAAGGAAAAAGAGGTGATTTTTAGCCTCTCTCGATTTTGTACTTAGAAAAAATCCACATTTTTTTTTTTTTTTTTTCCGTTTTTTTTCTAAGTGTCTGATCGAGAAAAGGAAAAAGAGGTGATTTTTAGCCTCTCTCGATTTTGTACTTAGAAAAAATCCAAATTTTTTTTTTTTTTTTTTCCGTTTTTTTTCTAAGTGTCTGATCGAGAGAAGGAAAAAGAGGTGATTTTTAGCCACTCTCGATTTTGTACTTAGAAAAAATCCAAATTTTTTATTATTTTTTTTCCGTTTTTTTTCTAAGTGTCTGATCGAGAGAAGGAAAAAGAGGTGATTTTTTAGCCTCTCTCGATTTTGTACTTATAAAAAATCCAAATTTTTTTTTTTTTTTTTTCCGTTTTTTTTCTAAGTGTCTGATCGAGAAAAGGAAAAAGAGGTGATTTTTAGCCTCGCTCGATTTTGTACTTAGAAAAAATCCAAATTTTTTTTTTTTTTTTCCGTTTTTTTTCTAAGTGTCTGATCGAGAGAAGGAAAAAGAGGTGATTTTTAGCCACTCTCGATTTTGTACTTAGAAAAAATCCAAATTTTTTATTATTTTTTTTCCGTTTTTTTTCTAAGTGTCTGATCGAGAGAAGGAAAAAGAGGTGATTTTTTAGCCTCTCTCGATTTTGTACTTAGAAAAAATCCAAATTTTTTATTATTTTTTTTCCGTTTTTTTTCTAAGTGTCTGATC
>NW_026908254.1:0-34643 GCF_033978785.1 Entelurus aequoreus
GGCTAAAAATCACCTCTTTTTCCTTCTCTCGATCAGACACTTAGAAAAAAAACGGAAAAAAAAAAAAAAAAAAAATTTGGATTTTTTCTAAGTACAAAATCGAGAGAGGCTAAAAATCACCTCTTTTTCCTTCTCTCGATCGGACACTTAGAAAAAAAAAGAAAAAAAAAAAAAAAAATTGGATTTTTTCTAAGTACAAAATCGAGAGAGGCTAAAAATCACCTCTTTTTCCTTCTCTCGATCAGACACTTAGAAAAAAACGAAAAAAAAAAAAAAAAAATTTGGATTTTTTCTAAGTACAAAATCGAGAGAGGCTAAAAATCACCTCTTTTTCCTTCTCTCGATCAGACACTTAGAAAAAAAACGGAAAAAAAAAAAAAAAAATTTGGATTTTTTCTAAGTACAAAATCGAGAGAGGCTAAAAATCACCTCTTTTTCCTTCTCTCGATCGACACTTAGAAAAAAAAAAAAAAAAAAAAAAAATTTGGATTTTTTCTAAGTACAAAAATCGAGAGAGGCTAAAAATCACCTCTTTTTCCTTCTCTCGATCAGACACTTAGAAAAAAAACGGAAAAAAAAAAAATAAAAAATTTGGATTTTTTCTAAGTACAAAATCGAGAGAGGCTAAAAATCACCTCTTTTTCCTTCTCTCGATCGGACACTTAGAAAAAAAACGGAAAAAAAAAAAAAAAAAATTGGATTTTTTCTAAGTACAAAATCGAGAGAGGCTAAAAATCACCTCTTTTCCTTCTCTCGATCAGACACTTAGAAAAAAAAACGGAAAAAAAAAAAAAAAAAATTTGGATTTTTTCTAAGTACAAAATCGAGAGAGGCTAAAAATCACCTCTTTTTCCTTCTCTCGATCGGACACTTAGAAAAAAAAAAAAAAAAAAAAAAAATTTGGATTTTTTCTAAGTACAAAATCGAGAGAGGCTAAAATCACCTCTTTTTCCTTCTCTCGATCAGACACTTAGAAAAAAAACGGAAAAAAAAAAAAAAAAAATTTGGATTTTTTCTAAGTACAAAATCGAGAGAGGCTAAAAATCACCTCTTTTTCCTTCTCTCGATCAGACACTTAGAAAAAAAACGGAAAAAAAAAAAAAAAAATTTGGATTTTTTTCTAAGTACAAAATCGAGAGAGGCTAAAAATCACCTCTTTTTCCTTCTCTCGATCGGACACTTAGAAAAAAAAAAAAAAAAAAAAAATTTGGATTTTTTCTAAGTACAAAATCGAGAGAGGCTAAAAATCACCTCTTTTTCCTTCTCTCGATCAGACACTTAGAAAAAAAACGGAAAAAAAAAAATAAAAAATTTGGATTTTTTCTAAGTACAAAATCGAGAGAGGCTAAAAATCACCTCTTTTTCCTTCTCTCGATCAGACACTTAGAAAAAAAACGGAAAAAAAAAAAAAAAAAATTTGGATTTTTTCTTAGTACAAAATCGAGAGAGGCTAAAAATCACCTCTCTTTCCTTCTCTCGATCAGACACTTAGAAAAAAAACGGAAAAAAAAAAAAAAAAAATTTGGATTTTTTCTAAGGACAAAATCGAGAGAGGCTAAAAATCACCTCTTTTTCCTTCTCTCGATCAGACACTTAGAAAAAAAACGGAAAGTAAAAAAAAAAAATTTTGATTTTTTCTAAGTACAAAATCGAGAGAGGCTAAAAATCACCTCTTTTTCCTTCTCTCGATCGGACACTTAGAAAAAAAAAAAAAAAAAAAAAAATTTGGATTTTTTCTTAGTACAAAATCGAGAGAGGCTAAAAATCACCTCTTTTTCCTTCTCTCGATCGGACACTTAGAAAAAAAACGGAAAAAAAAAAAAAAAAATTTGGATTTTTTCTAAGTACAAAATCGAGAGAGGCTAAAAATCACCTCTTTTTCCTTCTCTCGATCGGACACTTAGAAAAAAAAAAAATAATAATAAAAAATTTGGATTTTTTCTAAGTACAAAATCGAGAGAGGCTAAAAATCACCTCTTTTTCCTTCTCTCGATCAGACACTTAGAAAAAAAACGGAAAAAAAAAAAAAAAAAATTTGGATTTTTTCTAAGTACAAAATCGAGAGAGGCTAAAAATCACCTCTTTTTCCTTCTCTCGATCAGACACTTAGAAAAAAAACAGAAAAAAAAAAAAAAAAAATTTGATTTTTTCTAAGTACAAAATCGAGAGAGGCTAAAAATCACCTCTTTTTCCTTCTCTCGATCGGACACTTAGAAAAAAAAAAAAAAAAAAAAAAAAAAATTTGGATTTTTTCTAAGTACAAAATCGAGAGAGGCTAAAAATCACCTCTTTTTCCTTCTCTCGATCAGACACTTAGAAAAAAAACGGAAAAAAAAAAAAAAAAATTTGGATTTTTTCTAAGTACAAAATCGAGAGAGGCTAAAAATCACCTATTTTTCCTTCTCTCGATCAGACACTTAGAAAAAAAACGGAAAAAAAAAAAAAAAAAATTTGGATTTTTTCTAAGTACAAAATCGAGAGAGGCTAAAAATCACCTCTTTTTCCTTCTCTCGATCGGACACTTAGAAAAAAAAAAAAAATAATAAAAAATTTGGATTTTTTCTAAGTACAAAATCGAGAGAGGCTAAAAATCACCTCTTTTTCCTTCTCTCGATCAGACACTTAGAAAAAAAACGGAAAAAAAAAAAAAAAAAAATTGGATTTTTTCTAAGTACAAAATCGAGAGAGGCTAAAAATCACCTCTTTTTCCTTCTCTCGATCAGACACTTAGAAAAAAAACGGAAAAAAAAAAAAAAAAATTTGGATTTTTTCTAAGTACAAAATCGAGAGAGGCTAAAAATCACCTCTTTTTCCTTCTCTCGATCAGACACTTAGAAAAAAAAAAAAAAAAAAAAAAAAAATTTGGATTTTTTCTAAGTACAAAATCGAGAGAGGCTAAAAATCACCTCTTTTTCCTTCTCTCGATCAGACACTTAGAAAAAAAACGGAAAAAAAAAAATAATAATTTGGATTTTTTCTAAGTACAAAATCGAGAGAGGCTAAAAATCACCTCTTTTTCCTTCTCTCGATCGGACACTTAGAAAAAAAAAAAAAAAAAAAAAAAAAATTTGGATTTTTTCTAAGTACAAAATCAAGAGAGGCTAAAAATCACCTCTTTTTCCTTCTCTCGATCAGACACTTAGAAAAAAAACGGAAAAAAAAAAAAAAAAAATTGGATTTTTTCTAAGTACAAAATCGAGAGAGGCTAAAAATCACCTCTTTTTCCTTCTCTCGATCGGACACTTAGAAAAAATAAAAAATAAAAAAAAAAATTTGGATTTTTTCTAAGTACAAAATCGAGAGAGGCTAAAAATCACTTCTTTTTCCTTCTCTCGATCAGACACTTAGAAAAAAAACGGAAAAAAAAAAAAAAAATTTGGATTTTTTCTAAGTACAAAATCGAGAGTGGCTAAAAATCACCTCTTTTTCCTTCTCTCGATCAGACACTTAGAAAAAAAACGGAAAAAAAATAAAAAAATATTTGGATTTTTTCTAAGTACAAAATCGAGAGTGGCTAAAAATCACCTCTTTTTCCTTCTCTCGATCAGACACTTAGAAAAAAAAATGAAAAAAAAAAAAAAAAAATTGGATTTTTTCTAAGTACAAAATCGAGAGAGGCTAAAAATCACCTCTTTTTCCTTCTCTCGATCAGACACTTAGAAAAAAAACGGAAAAAAAAAAAGAAAAAATTTGGATTTTTTCTAAGTACAAAATCGAGAGTGGCTAAAAATCACCTCTTTTTCCTTCTCTCGATCAGACACTTAGAAAAAAAACGGAAAAAAAAAACAAAAAAATTTGGATTTTTTTCTAAGTACAAAATCGAGAGAGGCTAAAAATCACCTCTTTTTCCTTCTCTCGATCAGACACTTAGAAAAAAAACGGAAAAAAAAAAAAAAAAAATTTGGATTTTTTCTAAGTACAAAATCGAGGGAGGCTAAAAATCACCTCTTTTTCCTTCTCTCGATCGGACACTTAGAAAAAAAAAAAAAAAAAAAAAAAATTTGGATTTTTTCTAAGTACAAAATCGAGAGAGGCTAAAAATCACCTCTTTTTCCTTCTCTCGATCAGACACTTAGAAAAAAAACGGAAAAAAAAAAAAAAAAAATTTGGATTTTTTCTAAGTACAAAATCGAGAGAGGCTAAAAATCACCTCTTTTTCCTTCTCTCGATCGGACACTTAGAAAAAAAAAAAAAAAAAAAAAAAAATTGGATTTTTTTCTAAGTACAAAATCGAGAGAGGCTAAAAATCACCTCTTTTTCCTTCTCTCGATCGGACACTTAGAAAAAAAAAAAAAAAAAAAAAAAATTTGGATTTTTTCTAAGTACAAAATCGAGAGAGGCTAAAAATCACCTCTTTTTCCTTCTCTCGATCAGACACTTAGAAAAAAAACGGAAAAAAAAAAAATAAAAAATTTGGATTTTTTCTAAGTACAAAATCGAGAGAGGCTAAAAATCACCTCTTTTTCCTTCTCTCGATCAGACACTTAGAAAAAAAACGGAAAAAAAAAAAAAAAAAATTTGGATTTTTTCTAAGTACAAAATCGAGAGAGGCTAAAAATCACCTCTTTTTCCTTCTCTCGATCAGACACTTAGAAAAAAAACGGAAAAAAAAAAAAAAAAATTTGGATTTTTTCTAAGTACAAAATCGAGAGAGGCTAAAAATCACCTCTTTTTCCTTCTCTCGATCAGACACTTAGAAAAAAAAAAAAAAAAAAAAAAAAAATTTGGATTTTTTCTAAGTACAAAATCGAGAGAGGCTAAAAATCACCTCTTTTTCCTTCTCTCGATCAGACACTTAGAAAAAAAACGGGAAAAAAAAAAAAAAAAATTGGATTTTTTTCTAAGTACAAAATCGAGAGAGGCTAAAAATCACCTCTTTTTCCTTCTCTCGATCGGACACTTAGAAAAAAAAAAAAAAAAAAAAAAAATTTGGATTTTTTCTAAGTACAAAATCGAGAGAGGCTAAAAATCACCTCTTTTTCCTTCTCTCGATCAGACACTTAGAAAAAAAACGGAAAAAAAAAAATAAAAAATTTGGATTTTTTCTAAGTACAAAATCGAGAGAGGCTAAAAATCACCTCTTTTTCCTTCTCTCGATCAGACACTTAGAAAAAAAACGGAAAAAAAAAAAAAAAAAATTTGGATTTTTTCTAAGTACAAAATCGAGAGAGGCTAAAAATCACCTCTTTTTCCTTCTCTCGATCAGACACTTAGAAAAAAAAACGGAAAAAAAAAAAAAAAAAATTTGGATTTTTTCTAAGTACAAAATCGAGAGAGGCTAAAAATCACCTCTTTTTCCTTCTCTCGATCGGACACTGAGAAAAAAAAAAAAAAAAAAAAAAAATTTGGATTTTTTCTAAGTACAAAATCGAGAGAGGCTAAAAATCACCTCTTTTTCCTTCTCTCGATCAGACACTTAGAAAAAAAACGGAAAAAAAAAAAAAAAAAATTTGGATTTTTTCTAAGTACAAAATCGAGAGAGGCTAAAAATCACCTCTTTTTCCTTCTCTCGATCAGACACTTAGAAAAAAAACGGAAAAAAAAAAAAAAAAAATTTGGATTTTTTTCTAAGTACAAAATCGAGAGAGGCTAAAAATCACCTCTTTTTCCTTCTCTCGATCGGACACTTAGAAAAAAAAAAAAAAAAAAAAAATTTGGATTTTTTCTAAGTACAAAATCGAGAGAGGCTAAAAATCACCTCTTTTTCCTTCTCTCGATCAGACACTTAGAAAAAAAACGGAAAAAAAAAAATAAAAAATTTGGATTTTTTCTAAGTACAAAATCGAGAGAGGCTAAAAATCACCTCTTTTTCCTTCTCTCGATCAGACACTTAGAAAAAAAACGGAAAAAAAAAAAAAAAAAATTTGGATTTTTTCTTAGTACAAAATCGAGAGAGGCTAAAAATCACCTCTCTTTCCTTCTCTCGATCAGACACTTAGAAAAAAAACGGAAAAAAAAAAAAAAAAAATTTGGATTTTTTCTAAGGACAAAATCGAGAGAGGCTAAAAATCACCTCTTTTTCCTTCTCTCGATCAGACACTTAGAAAAAAAACGGAAAGTAAAAAAAAAAAATTTTGATTTTTTCTAAGTACAAAATCGATAGAGGCTAAAAATCACCTCTTTTTCCTTCTCTCGATCGGACACTTAGAAAAAAAAAAAAAAAAAAAAAAATTTGGATTTTTTCTTAGTACAAAATCGAGAGAGGCTAAAAATCACCTCTTTTTCCTTCTCTCGATCGGACACTTAGAAAAAAAACGGAAAAAAAAAAAAAAAAATTTGGATTTTTTCTAAGTACAAAATCGAGAGAGGCTAAAAATCACCTCTTTTTCCTTCTCTCGATCGGACACTTAGAAAAAAAAATAATAATAATAAAAAATTTGGATTTTTTCTAAGTACAAAATCGAGAGAGGCTAAAAATCACCTCTTTTTCCTTCTCTCGATCAGACACTTAGAAAAAAAACGGAAAAAAAAAAAAAAAAAATTTGGATTTTTTCTAAGTACAAAATCGAGAGAGGCTAAAAATCACCTCTTTTTCCTTCTCTCGATCAGACACTTAGAAAAAAAACAGAAAAAAAAAAAAAAAAAATTTGATTTTTTCTAAGTACAAAATCGAGAGAGGCTAAAAATCACCTCTTTTTCCTTCTCTCGATCGGACACTTAGAAAAAAAAAAAAAAAAAAAAAAAAAAATTTGGATTTTTTCTAAGTACAAAATCGAGAGAGGCTAAAAATCACCTCTTTTTCCTTCTCTCGATCAGACACTTAGAAAAAAAACGGAAAAAAAAAAAAAAAAAATTTGGATTTTTTCTAAGTACAAAATCGAGAGAGGCTAAAAATCACCTATTTTTCCTTCTCTCGATCAGACACTTAGAAAAAAAACGGAAAAAAAAAAAAAAAAAATTTGGATTTTTTCTAAGTACAAAATCGAGAGAGGCTAAAAATCACCTCTTTTTCCTTCTCTCGATCGGACACTTAGAAAAAAAAAAAAATAATAAAAAATTTGGATTTTTTCTAAGTACAAAATCGAGAGAGGCTAAAAATCACCTCTTTTTCCTTCTCTCGATCAGACACTTAGAAAAAAAACGGAAAAAAAAAAAAAAAAAATTTGGATTTTTTCTAAGTACAAAATCGAGAGAGGCTAAAAATCACCTCTTTTTCCTTCTCTCGATCAGACACTTAGAAAAAAAACGGAAAAAAAAAAAAAAAAATTTGGATTTTTTCTAAGTACAAAATCGAGAGAGGCTAAAAATCACCTCTTTTTCCTTCTCTCGATCAGACACTTAGAAAAAAAAAAAAAAAAAATTTGGATTTTTTCTAAGTACAAAATCGAGAGAGGCTAAAAATCACCTCTTTTTCCTTCTCTCGATCAGACACTTAGAAAAAAAACGGAAAAAAAAAAATAATAATTTGGATTTTTTCTAAGTACAAAATCGAGAGAGGCTAAAAATCACCTCTTTTTCCTTCTCTCGATCGGACACTTAGAAAAAAAAAAAAAAAAAAAAAAAAAATTTGGATTTTTTCTAAGTACAAAATCAAGAGAGGCTAAAAATCACCTCTTTTTCCTTCTCTCGATCAGACACTTAGAAAAAAAACGGAAAAAAAAAAAAAAAAAATTGGATTTTTTCTAAGTACAAAATCGAGAGAGGCTAAAAATCACCTCTTTTTCCTTCTCTCGATCGGACACTTAGAAAAAATAAAAAATAAAAAAAAAAATTTGGATTTTTTCTAAGTACAAAATCGAGAGAGGCTAAAAATCACTTCTTTTTCCTTCTCTCGATCAGACACTTAGAAAAAAAACGGAAAAAAAAAAAAAAAAAATTTGGATTTTTTCTAAGTACAAAATCGAGAGAGGCTAAAAATCACCTCTTTTTCCTTCTCTCGATCAGACACTTAGAAAAAAAACGGAAAAAAAAAAAAAAAAAAATTGGATTTTTTTCTAAGTACAAAATCGAGAGAGGCTAAAAATCACCTCTTTTTCCTTCTCTCGATCAGACACTTAGAAAAAAAACGGAAAAAAAAAAAAAAAAATTTGGATTTTTTCTAAGTACAAAATCGAGAGAGGCTAAAAATCACCTCTTTTTCCTTCTCTCGATCGGACACTTAGAACAAAAAATAAAAAATAAAAAAAATTTGGATTTTTTCTAAGTACAAAATCGAGAGAGGCTAAAAATCACCTCTTTTTCCTTCTCTCGATCAGACACTTAGAAAAAAAACGGAAAAAAAAAAAAAAAAATTTGGATTTTTTCTTAGTACAAAATCGAGAGAGGCTAAAAATCACCTCTTTTTCCTTCTCTCGATCAGACACTTAGAAAAAAAACAGAAAAAAAAAAAAAAAAATTTGGATTTTTTCTAAGTACAAAATCGAGAGAGGCTAAAAATCACCTCTTTTTCCTTCTCTCGATCGGACACTTAGAAAAAAAAATAAAATAAAAATAAAAAATTTGGATTTTTTCTAAGTACAAAATCGAGAGAGGCTAAAAATCACCTCTTTTTCCTTCTCTCGATCAGACACTTAGAAAAAAAACGGAAAAAAAAAAAAAAAAAATTTGGATTTTTTCTAAGTACAAAATCGAGAGAGGCTAAAAATCACCTCTTTTTCCTTCTCTCGATCGGACACTTAGAAAAAAAAAAAAAAAAAAAAAAAAATTGGATTTTTTCTAAGTACAAAATCGAGAGAGGCTAAAAATCACCTCTTTTTCCTTCTCTCGATCAGACACTTAGAAAAAAAACGGAAAAAAAAAAAAAAAAAATTTGGATTTTTTCTAAGTACAAAATCGAGAGAGGCTAAAAATCACCTCTTTTTCCTTCTCTCGATCAGACACTTAGAAAAAAAACGGGAAAAAAAAAAAAAAAAATTGGATTTTTTTCTAAGTACAAAATCGAGAGAGGCTAAAAATCACCTCTTTTTCCTTCTCTCAATCGGACACTTAGAAAAAAAAAAAAAAAAAAAAAAAATTTGGATTTTTTCTAAGTACAAAATCGAGAGAGGCTAAAAATCACCTATTTTTCCTTCTCTCGATCAGACACTTAGAAAAAAAACGGAAAAAAAAAAATAAAAAATTTGGATTTTTTCTAAGTACAAAATCGAGAGAGGCTAAAAATCACCTCTTTTTCCTTCTCTCGATCAGACACTTAGAAAAAAAACGGAAAAAAAAAAAAAAAAAATTTGGATTTTTTCTAAGTACAAAATCGAGAGAGGCTAAAAATCACCTCTTTTTCCTTCTCTCGATCAGACACTTAGAAAAAAAACGGAAAAAAAAAAAAAAAAAATTTGGATTTTTTCTAAGTACAAAATCGAGAGAGGCTAAAAATCACCTCTTTTTCCTTCTCTCGATCGGACACTTAGAAAAAAAAAAAAAAAAAAAAAAAAATTTGGATTTTTTCTAAGTACAAAATCGAGAGAGGCTAAAAATCACCTCTTTTTCCTTCTCTCGATCAGACACTTAGAAAAAAAACGGAAAAAAAAAAAAAAAAAAATTGGATTTTTTTCTAAGTACAAAATCGAGAGAGGCTAAAAATCACCTCTTTTTCCTTCTCTCGATCGGACACTTAGAAAAAAAAAAAAAAAAAAAAATTTGGATTTTTTCTAAGTACAAAATCGAGAGAGGCTAAAAATCACCTCTTTTTCCTTCTCTCGATCAGACACTTAGAAAAAAAACGGAAAAAAAAAAATAAAAAATTTGGATTTTTTCTAAGTACAAAATCGAGAGAGGCTAAAAATCACCTCTTTTTCCTTCTCTCGATCAGACACTTAGAAAAAAAACGGAAAAAAAAAAAAAAAAAATTTGGATTTTTTCTTAGTACAAAATCGAGAGAGGCTAAAAATCACCTCTCTTTCCTTCTCTCGATCAGACACTTAGAAAAAAAACGGAAAAAAAAAAAAAAAAAATTTGGATTTTTTCTAAGGACAAAATCGAGAGAGGCTAAAAATCACCTCTTTTTCCTTCTCTCGATCAGACACTTAGAAAAAAAACGGAAAGTAAAAAAAAAAAATTTTGATTTTTTCTAAGTACAAAATCGAGAGAGGCTAAAAATCACCTCTTTTTCCTTCTCTCGATCGGACACTTAGAAAAAAAAAAAAAAAAAAAAAAAATTTGGATTTTTTCTTAGTACAAAATCGAGAGAGGCTAAAAATCACCTCTTTTTCCTTCTCTCGATCGGACACTTAGAAAAAAAACGGAAAAAAAAAAAAAAAATTTGGATTTTTTCTAAGTACAAAATCGAGAGAGGCTAAAAATCACCTCTTTTTCCTTCTCTCGATCGGACACTTAGAAAAAAAAAAAATAATAATAAAAAATTTGGATTTTTTCTAAGTACAAAATCGAGAGAGGCTAAAAATCACCTCTTTTTCCTTCTCTCGATCAGACACTTAGAAAAAAAACGGAAAAAAAAAAAAAAAAAATTTGGATTTTTTCTAAGTACAAAATCGAGAGAGGCTAAAAATCACCTCTTTTTCCTTCTCTCGATCAGACACTTAGAAAAAAAACAGAAAAAAAAAAAAAAAAAATTTGATTTTTTCTAAGTACAAAATCGAGAGAGGCTAAAAATCACCTCTTTTTCCTTCTCTCGATCGGACACTTAGAAAAAAAAAAAAAAAAAAAAAAAAAAATTTGGATTTTTTCTAAGTACAAAATCGAGAGAGGCTAAAAATCACCTCTTTTTCCTTCTCTCGATCAGACACTTAGAAAAAAAACGGAAAAAAAAAAAAAAAAAATTTGGATTTTTTCTAAGTACAAAATCGAGAGAGGCTAAAAATCACCTATTTTTCCTTCTCTCGATCAGACACTTAGAAAAAAAACGGAAAAAAAAAAAAAAAAAATTGGATTTTTTCTAAGTACAAAATCGAGAGAGGCTAAAAATCACCTCTTTTTCCTTCTCTCGATCGGACACTTAGAAAAAAAAAAAAAATAATAAAAAATTTGGATTTTTTCTAAGTACAAAATCGAGAGAGGCTAAAAATCACCTCTTTTTCCTTCTCTCGATCAGACACTTAGAAAAAAAACGGAAAAAAAAAAAAAAAAAATTTGGATTTTTTCTAAGTACAAAATCGAGAGAGGCTAAAAATCACCTCTTTTTCCTTCTCTCGATCAGACACTTAGAAAAAAAACGGAAAAAAAAAAAAAAATATTTGGATTTTTTCTAAGTACAAAATCGAGAGAGGCTAAAAATCACCTCTTTTTCCTTCTCTCGATCAGACACTTAGAAAAAAAAAAAAAAAAAAAAAAAAAATTTGGATTTTTTTCTAAGTACAAAATCGAGAGAGGCTAAAAATCACCTCTTTTTCCTTCTCTCGATCAGACACTTAGAAAAAAAACGGAAAAAAAAAAATAATAATTTGGATTTTTTCTAAGTACAAAATCGAGAGAGGCTAAAAATCACCTCTTTTTCCTTCTCTCGATCGGACACTTAGAAAAAAAAAAAAAAAAAAAAAAAAAATTTGGATTTTTTCTAAGTACAAAATCAAGAGAGGCTAAAAATCACCTCTTTTTCCTTCTCTCGATCAGACACTTAGAAAAAAAACGGAAAAAAAAAAAAAAAAAATTGGATTTTTTCTAAGTACAAAATCGAGAGAGGCTAAAAATCACCTCTTTTTCCTTCTCTCGATCAGACACTTAGAAAAAAAACGGAAAAAAAAAAAAAAAAAAATTGGATTTTTTTCTAAGTACAAAATCGAGAGAGGCTAAAAATCACCTCTTTTTCCTTCTCTCGATCGGACACTTAGAAAAAAAAAAAAAAAAAAAAATTTGGATTTTTTCTAAGTACAAAATCGAGAGAGGCTAAAAATCACCTCTTTTTCCTTCTCTCGATCAGACACTTAGAAAAAAAACGGAAAAAAAAAAATAAAAAATTTGGATTTTTTCTAAGTACAAAATCGAGAGAGGCTAAAAATCACCTCTTTTTCCTTCTCTCGATCAGACACTTAGAAAAAAAACGGAAAAAAAAAAAAAAAAAATTTGGATTTTTTCTTAGTACAAAATCGAGAGAGGCTAAAAATCACCTCTCTTTCCTTCTCTCGATCAGACACTTAGAAAAAAAACGGAAAAAAAAAAAAAAAAAATTTGGATTTTTTCTAAGGACAAAATCGAGAGAGGCTAAAAATCACCTCTTTTTCCTTCTCTCGATCAGACACTTAGAAAAAAAACGGAAAGTAAAAAAAAAAAATTTTGATTTTTTCTAAGTACAAAATCGAGAGAGGCTAAAAATCACCTCTTTTTCCTTCTCTCGATCGGACACTTAGAAAAAAAAAAAAAAAAAAAAAAATTTGGATTTTTTCTTAGTACAAAATCGAGAGAGGCTAAAAATCACCTCTTTTTCCTTCTCTCGATCGGACACTTAGAAAAAAAACGGAAAAAAAAAAAAAAAATTTGGATTTTTTCTAAGTACAAAATCGAGAGAGGCTAAAAATCACCTCTTTTTCCTTCTCTCGATCGGACACTTAGAAAAAAAAAAAATAATAATAAAAAATTTGGATTTTTTCTAAGTACAAAATCGAGAGAGGCTAAAAATCACCTCTTTTTCCTTCTCTCGATCAGACACTTAGAAAAAAAACGGAAAAAAAAAAAAAAAAAATTTGGATTTTTTCTAAGTACAAAATCGAGAGAGGCTAAAAATCACCTCTTTTTCCTTCTCTCGATCAGACACTTAGAAAAAAAACAGAAAAAAAAAAAAAAAAAATTTGATTTTTTCTAAGTACAAAATCGAGAGAGGCTAAAAATCACCTCTTTTTCCTTCTCTCGATCGGACACTTAGAAAAAAAAAAAAAAAAAAAAAAAAAATTTGGATTTTTTCTAAGTACAAAATCGAGAGAGGCTAAAAATCACCTCTTTTTCCTTCTCTCGATCAGACACTTAGAAAAAAAACGGAAAAAAAAAAAAAAAAAATTTGGATTTTTTCTAAGTACAAAATCGAGAGAGGCTAAAAATCACCTATTTTTCCTTCTCTCGATCAGACACTTAGAAAAAAAACGGAAAAAAAAAAAAAAAAAATTTGGATTTTTTCTAAGTACAAAATCGAGAGAGGCTAAAAATCACCTCTTTTTCCTTCTCTCGATCGGACACTTAGAAAAAAAAAAAAAATAATAAAAAATTTGGATTTTTTCTAAGTACAAAATCGAGAGAGGCTAAAAATCACCTCTTTTTCCTTCTCTCGATCAGACACTTAGAAAAAAAACGGAAAAAAAAAAAAAAAAAATTTGGATTTTTTCTAAGTACAAAATCGAGAGAGGCTAAAAATCACCTCTTTTTCCTTCTCTCGATCAGACACTTAGAAAAAAAACGGAAAAAAAAAAAAAAATATTTGGATTTTTTCTAAGTACAAAATCGAGAGAGGCTAAAAATCACCTCTTTTTCCTTCTCTCGATCAGACACTTAGAAAAAAAAAAAAAAAAAAAAAAAAAAATTTGGATTTTTTCTAAGTACAAAATCGAGAGAGGCTAAAAATCACCTCTTTTTCCTTCTCTCGATCAGACACTTAGAAAAAAAACGGAAAAAAAAAAATAATAATTTGGATTTTTTCTAAGTACAAAATCGAGAGAGGCTAAAAATCACCTCTTTTTCCTTCTCTCGATCGGACACTTAGAAAAAAAAAAAAAAAAAAAAAAAAAATTTGGATTTTTTCTAAGTACAAAATCAAGAGAGGCTAAAAATCACCTCTTTTTCCTTCTCTCGATCAGACACTTAGAAAAAAAACGGAAAAAAAAAAAAAAAAAATTGGATTTTTTCTAAGTACAAAATCGAGAGAGGCTAAAAATCACCTCTTTTTCCTTCTCTCGATCGGACACTTAGAAAAAATAAAAAATAAAAAAAAAAATTTGGATTTTTTCTAAGTACAAAATCGAGAGAGGCTAAAAATCACTTCTTTTTCCTTCTCTCGATCAGACACTTAGAAAAAAAACGGAAAAAAAAAAAAAAAAAATTTGGATTTTTTCTAAGTACAAAATCGAGAGTGGCTAAAAATCACCTCTTTTTCCTTCTCTCGATCAGACACTTAGAAAAAAAACGGAAAAAAATAAAAAAATATTTGGATTTTTTCTAAGTACAAAATCGAGAGTGGCTAAAAATCACCTCTTTTTCCTTCTCTCGATCAGACACTTAGAAAAAAAAATGAAAAAAAAAAAAAAAAAATTGGATTTTTTCTAAGTACAAAATCGAGAGAGGCTAAAAATCACCTCTTTTTCCTTCTCTCGATCAGACACTTAGAAAAAAAACGGAAAAAAAAAAAGAAAAAATTTGGATTTTTTCTAAGTACAAAATCGAGAGTGGCTAAAAATCACCTCTTTTTCCTTCTCTCGATCAGACACTTAGAAAAAAAACGGAAAAAAAAAACAAAAAAATTTGGATTTTTTTCTAAGTACAAAATCGAGAGAGGCTAAAAATCACCTCTTTTTCCTTCTCTCGATCAGACACTTAGAAAAAAAACGGAAAAAAAAAAAAAAAAAATTTGGATTTTTTCTAAGTACAAAATCGAGGGAGGCTAAAAATCACCTCTTTTTCCTTCTCTCGATCGGACACTTAGAAAAAAAAAAAAAAAAAAAAAAAAATTTGGATTTTTTCTAAGTACAAAATCGAGAGAGGCTAAAAATCACCTCTTTTTCCTTCTCTCGATCAGACACTTAGAAAAAAAACGGAAAAAAAAAAAAAAAAAAAAATTGGATTTTTTCTAAGTACAAAATCGAGAGAGGCTAAAAATCACCTCTTTTTCCTTCTCTCGATCAGACACTTAGAAAAAAAAACAGAAAAAAAAAAAAAAAAATTTGGATTTTTTCTAAGTACAAAATCGAGAGAGGCTAAAAATCACCTCTTTTTCCTTCTCTCGATCGGACACTTAGAACAAAAAATAAAAAATAAAAAAAATTTGGATTTTTTCTAAGTACAAAATCGAGAGAGGCTAAAAATCACCTCTTTTTCCTTCTCTCGATCAGACACTTAGAAAAAAAACGGAAAAAAAAAAAAAAAAATTTGGATTTTTTCTTAGTACAAAATCGAGAGAGGCTAAAAATCACCTCTTTTTCCTTCTCTCGATCAGACACTTAGAAAAAAAACAGAAAAAAAAAAAAAAAATTTGGATTTTTTCTAAGTACAAAATCGAGAGAGGCTAAAAATCACCTCTTTTTCCTTCTCTCGATCGGACACTTAGAAAAAAAAATAAAATAAAAATAAAAAATTTGGATTTTTTCTAAGTACAAAATCGAGAGAGGCTAAAAATCACCTCTTTTTCCTTCTCTCGATCAGACACTTAGAAAAAAAACGGAAAAAAAAAAAAAAAAAATTTGGATTTTTTCTAAGTACAAAATCGAGAGAGGCTAAAAATCACCTCTTTTTCCTTCTCTCGATCGGACACTTAGAAAAAAAAAAAAAAAAAAAAAAAATTGGATTTTTTCTAAGTACAAAATCGAGAGAGGCTAAAAATCACCTCTTTTTCCTTCTCTCGATCAGACACTTAGAAAAAAAACGGAAAAAAAAAAAAAAAAAATTTGGATTTTTTCTAAGTACAAAATCGAGAGAGGCTAAAAATCACCTCTTTTTCCTTCTCTCGATCAGACACTTAGAAAAAAAACGGGAAAAAAAAAAAAAAAAATTGGATTTTTTTCTAAGTACAAAATCGAGAGAGGCTAAAAATCACCTCTTTTTCCTTCTCTCGATCGGACACTTAGAAAAAAAAAAAAAAAAAAAAAATTTGGATTTTTTCTAAGTACAAAATCGAGAGAGGCTAAAAATCACCTCTTTTTCCTTCTCTCGATCAGACACTTAGAAAAAAAACGGAAAAAAAAAAAATAAAAAATTTGGATTTTTTCTAAGTACAAAATCGAGAGAGGCTAAAAATCACCTCTTTTTCCTTCTCTCGATCGGACACTTAGAAAAAAAACGGAAAAAAAAAAAAAAAAAATTTGGATTTTTTCTAAGTACAAAATCGAGAGAGGCTAAAAATCACCTCTTTTTCCTTCTCTCGATCAGACACTTAGAAAAAAAAACGGAAAAAAAAAAAAAAAAATTTGGATTTTTTCTAAGTACAAAATCGAGAGAGGCTAAAAATCACCTCTTTTTCCTTCTCTCGATCGGACACTTAGAAAAAAAAAAAAAAAAAAAAAAAAATTTGGATTTTTTCTAAGTACAAAATCGAGAGAGGCTAAAAATCACCTCTTTTTCCTTCTCTCGATCAGACACTTAGAAAAAAAACGGAAAAAAAAAAAAAAAAAATTTGGATTTTTTCTAAGTACAAAATCGAGAGAGGCTAAAAATCACCTCTTTTTCCTTCTCTCGATCAGACACTTAGAAAAAAAACGGAAAAAAAAAAAATAAAATTTGGATTTTTTTCTAAGTACAAAATCGAGAGAGGCTAAAAATCACCTCTTTTTCCTTCTCTCGATCGGACACTTAGAAAAAAAAAAAAAAAAAAAAATTTGGATTTTTTCTAAGTACAAAATCGAGAGAGGCTAAAAATCACCTCTTTTTCCTTCTCTCGATCAGACACTTAGAAAAAAAACGGAAAAAAAAAAATAAAAAATTTGGATTTTTTCTAAGTACAAAATCGAGAGAGGCTAAAAATCACCTCTTTTTCCTTCTCTCGATCAGACACTTAGAAAAAAAACGGAAAAAAAAAAAAAAAAAATTTGGATTTTTTCTTAGTACAAAATCGAGAGAGGCTAAAAATCACCTCTCTTTCCTTCTCTCGATCAGACACTTAGAAAAAAAACGGAAAAAAAAAAAAAAAAAATTTGGATTTTTTCTAAGGACAAAATCGAGAGAGGCTAAAAATCACCTCTTTTTCCTTCTCTCGATCAGACACTTAGAAAAAAAACGGAAAGTAAAAAAAAAAAATTTTGATTTTTTCTAAGTACAAAATCGAGAGAGGCTAAAAATCACCTCTTTTTCCTTCTCTCGATCGGACACTTAGAAAAAAAAAAAAAAAAAAAAAAAATTTGGATTTTTTCTTAGTACAAAATCGAGAGAGGCTAAAAATCACCTCTTTTTCCTTCTCTCGATCGGACACTTAGAAAAAAAACGGAAAAAAAAAAAAAAAAATTTGGATTTTTTCTAAGTACAAAATCGAGAGAGGCTAAAAATCACCTCTTTTTCCTTCTCTCGATCGGACACTTAGAAAAAAAAAAAAAAAAAAAAAAAATTTGGATTTTTTCTAAGTACAAAATCGAGAGAGGCTAAAAATCACCTCTTTTTCCTTCTCTCGATCAGACACTTAGAAAAAAAACGGAAAAAAAAAAAAAAAAAAATTGGATTTTTTTCTAAGTACAAAATCGAGAGAGGCTAAAAATCACCTCTTTTTCCTTCTCTCGATCGGACACTTAGAAAAAAAAAAAAAAAAAAAAAATTTGGATTTTTTCTAAGTACAAAATCGAGAGAGGCTAAAAATCACCTCTTTTTCCTTCTCTCGATCAGACACTTAGAAAAAAAACGGAAAAAAAAAAATAAAAAATTTGGATTTTTTCTAAGTACAAAATCGAGAGAGGCTAAAAATCACCTCTTTTTCCTTCTCTCGATCAGACACTTAGAAAAAAAACGGAAAAAAAAAAAAAAAAAATTTGGATTTTTTCTTAGTACAAAATCGAGAGAGGCTAAAAATCACCTCTCTTTCCTTCTCTCGATCAGACACTTAGAAAAAAAACGGAAAAAAAAAAAAAAAAAATTTGGATTTTTTCTAAGGACAAAATCGAGAGAGGCTAAAAATCACCTCTTTTTCCTTCTCTCGATCAGACACTTAGAAAAAAAACGGAAAGTAAAAAAAAAAAATTTTGATTTTTTCTAAGTACAAAATCGAGAGAGGCTAAAAATCACCTCTTTTTCCTTCTCTCGATCGGACACTTAGAAAAAAAAAAAAAAAAAAAAAATTTGGATTTTTTCTTAGTACAAAATCGAGAGAGGCTAAAAATCACCTCTTTTTCCTTCTCTCGATCGGACACTTAGAAAAAAAACGGAAAAAAAAAAAAAAAATTTGGATTTTTTCTAAGTACAAAATCGAGAGAGGCTAAAAATCACCTCTTTTTCCTTCTCTCGATCGGACACTTAGAAAAAAAAAAATAATAATAAAAAATTTGGATTTTTTCTAAGTACAAAATCGAGAGAGGCTAAAAATCACCTCTTTTTCCTTCTCTCGATCAGACACTTAGAAAAAAAACGGAAAAAAAAAAAAAAAAAATTTGGATTTTTTCTAAGTACAAAATCGAGAGAGGCTAAAAATCACCTCTTTTTCCTTCTCTCGATCAGACACTTAGAAAAAAAACAGAAAAAAAAAAAAAAAAAATTTGATTTTTTCTAAGTACAAAATCGAGAGAGGCTAAAAATCACCTCTTTTTCCTTCTCTCGATCGGACACTTAGAAAAAAAAAAAAAAAAAAAAAAAAAATTTGGATTTTTTCTAAGTACAAAATCGAGAGAGGCTAAAAATCACCTCTTTTTCCTTCTCTCGATCAGACACTTAGAAAAAAAACGGAAAAAAAAAAAAAAAAAATTTGGATTTTTTCTAAGTACAAAATCGAGAGAGGCTAAAAATCACCTATTTTTCCTTCTCTCGATCAGACACTTAGAAAAAAAACGGAAAAAAAAAAAAAAAAAATTTGGATTTTTTCTAAGTACAAAATCGAGAGAGGCTAAAAATCACCTCTTTTTCCTTCTCTCGATCGGACACTTAGAAAAAAAAAAATAATAATAAAAAATTTGGATTTTTTCTAAGTACAAAATCGAGAGAGGCTAAAAATCACCTCTTTTTCCTTCTCTCGATCAGACACTTAGAAAAAAAACGGAAAAAAAAAAAAAAAAAATTTGGATTTTTTCTAAGTACAAAATCGAGAGAGGCTAAAAATCACCTCTTTTTCCTTCTCTCGATCAGACACTTAGAAAAAAAAAAAAAAAAAAAAAAAAAAATTTGGATTTTTTCTAAGTACAAAATCGAGAGAGGCTAAAAATCACCTCTTTTTCCTTCTCTCGATCAGACACTTAGAAAAAAAACGGAAAAAAAAAAAATAATAATTTGGATTTTTTCTAAGTACAAAATCGAGAGAGGCTAAAAATCACCTCTTTTTCCTTCTCTCGATCGGACACTTAGAAAAAAAAAAAAAAAAAAAAAAAAATTTGGATTTTTTCTAAGTACAAAATCAAGAGAGGCTAAAAATCACCTCTTTTTCCTTCTCTCGATCAGACACTTAGAAAAAAAACGGAAAAAAAAAAAAAAAAATTGGATTTTTTCTAAGTACAAAATCGAGAGAGGCTAAAAATCACCTCTTTTTCCTTCTCTCGATCGGACACTTAGAAAAAATAAAAAATAAAAAAAAAAATTTGGATTTTTTCTAAGTACAAAATCGAGAGAGGCTAAAAATCACTTCTTTTTCCTTCTCTCGATCAGACACTTAGAAAAAAAACGGAAAAAAAAAAAAAAAAAATTTGGATTTTTTCTAAGTACAAAATCGAGAGTGGCTAAAAATCACCTCTTTTTCCTTCTCTCGATCAGACACTTAGAAAAAAAACGGAAAAAAAATAAAAAAATATTTGGATTTTTTCTAAGTACAAAATCGAGAGTGGCTAAAAATCACCTCTTTTTCCTTCTCTCGATCAGACACTTAGAAAAAAAAATGAAAAAAAAAAAAAAAAAATTGGATTTTTTCTAAGTACAAAATCGAGAGAGGCTAAAAATCACCTCTTTTTCCTTCTCTCGATCAGACACTTAGAAAAAAAACGGAAAAAAAAAAAGAAAAAATTTGGATTTTTTCTAAGTACAAAATCGAGAGTGGCTAAAAATCACCTCTTTTTCCTTCTCTCGATCAGACACTTAGAAAAAAAACGGAAAAAAAAAACAAAAAAATTTGGATTTTTTTCTAAGTACAAAATCGAGAGAGGCTAAAAGTCACCTCTTTTTCCTTCTCTCGATCAGACACTTAGAAAAAAAACGGAAAAAAAAAAAAAAAAAATTTGGATTTTTTCTAAGTACAAAATCGAGGGAGGCTAAAAATCACCTCTTTTTCCTTCTCTCGATCGGACACTTAGAAAAAAAAAAAAAAAAAAAAAAAAAATTTGGATTTTTTCTAAGTACAAAATCGAGAGAGGCTAAAAATCACCTCTTTTTCCTTCTCTCGATCAGACACTTAGAAAAAAAACGGAAAAAAAAAAAAAAAAAAAATTGGATTTTTTCTAAGTACAAAATCGAGAGAGGCTAAAAATCACCTCTTTTTCCTTCTCTCGATCAGACACTTAGAAAAAAAAACAGAAAAAAAAAAAAAAAAATTTGGATTTTTTCTAAGTACAAAATCGAGAGAGGCTAAAAATCACCTCTTTTTCCTTCTCTCGATCGGACACTTAGAACAAAAAATAAAAAATAAAAAAAATTTGGATTTTTTCTAAGTACAAAATCGAGAGAGGCTAAAAATCACCTCTTTTTCCTTCTCTCGATCAGACACTTAGAAAAAAAACGGAAAAAAAAAAAAAAAAAATTTGGATTTTTTCTTAGTACAAAATCGAGAGAGGCTAAAAATCACCTCTTTTTCCTTCTCTCGATCAGACACTTAGAAAAAAAACAGAAAAAAAAAAAAAAAAATTTGGATTTTTTCTAAGTACAAAATCGAGAGAGGCTAAAAATCACCTCTTTTTCCTTCTCTCGATCGGACACTTAGAAAAAAAAATAAAATAAAAATAAAAAATTTGGATTTTTTCTAAGTACAAAATCGAGAGAGGCTAAAAATCACCTCTTTTTCCTTCTCTCGATCAGACACTTAGAAAAAAAACGGAAAAAAAAAAAAAAAAATTTGGATTTTTTCTAAGTACAAAATCGAGAGAGGCTAAAAATCACCTCTTTTTCCTTCTCTCGATCGGACACTTAGAAAAAAAAAAAAAAAAAAAAAAAAATTGGATTTTTTCTAAGTACAAAATCGAGAGAGGCTAAAAATCACCTCTTTTTCCTTCTCTCGATCAGACACTTAGAAAAAAAACGGAAAAAAAAAAAAAAAAAATTTGGATTTTTTCTAAGTACAAAATCGAGAGAGGCTAAAAATCACCTCTTTTTCCTTCTCTCGATCAGACACTTAGAAAAAAAACGGGAAAAAAAAAAAAAAAAATTGGATTTTTTTCTAAGTACAAAATCGAGAGAGGCTAAAAATCACCTCTTTTTCCTTCTCTCGATCGGACACTTAGAAAAAAAAAAAAAAAAAAAAAAATTTGGATTTTTTCTAAGTACAAAATCGAGAGAGGCTAAAAATCACCTCTTTTTCCTTCTCTCGATCAGACACTTAGAAAAAAAACGGAAAAAAAAAAAATAAAAAATTTGGATTTTTTCTAAGTACAAAATCGAGAGAGGCTAAAAATCACCTCTTTTTCCTTCTCTCGATCGGACACTTAGAAAAAAAACGGAAAAAAAAAAAAAAAAAATTTGGATTTTTTCTAAGTACAAAATCGAGAGAGGCTAAAAATCACCTCTTTTTCCTTCTCTCGATCAGACACTTAGAAAAAAAAACGGAAAAAAAAAAAAAAAAAATTTGGATTTTTTCTAAGTACAAAATCGAGAGAGGCTAAAAATCACCTCTTTTTCCTTCTCTCGATCGGACACTTAGAAAAAAAAAAAAAAAAAAAAAAAAATTTGGATTTTTTCTAAGTACAAAATCGAGAGAGGCTAAAAATCACCTCTTTTTCCTTCTCTCGATCAGACACTTAGAAAAAAAACGGAAAAAAAAAAAAAAAAAATTTGGATTTTTTCTAAGTACAAAATCGAGAGAGGCTAAAAATCACCTCTTTTTCCTTCTCTCGATCAGACACTTAGAAAAAAAACGGAAAAAAAAAAAAAAAAAATTTGGATTTTTTTCTAAGTACAAAATCGAGAGAGGCTAAAAATCACCTCTTTTTCCTTCTCTCGATCGGACACTTAGAAAAAAAAAAAAAAAAAAAAAATTTGGATTTTTTCTAAGTACAAAATCGAGAGAGGCTAAAAATCACCTCTTTTTCCTTCTCTCGATCAGACACTTAGAAAAAAAACGGAAAAAAAAAAATAAAAAATTTGGATTTTTTCTAAGTACAAAATCGAGAGAGGCTAAAAATCACCTCTTTTTCCTTCTCTCGATCAGACACTTAGAAAAAAAACGGAAAAAAAAAAAAAAAAAATTTGGATTTTTTCTTAGTACAAAATCGAGAGAGGCTAAAAATCACCTCTCTTTCCTTCTCTCGATCAGACATTTAGAAAAAAAACGGAAAAAAAAAAAAAAAAATTTGGATTTTTTCTAAGGACAAAATCGAGAGAGGCTAAAAATCACCTCTTTTTCCTTCTCTCGATCAGACACTTAGAAAAAAAACGGAAAGTAAAAAAAAAAAATTTTGATTTTTTCTAAGTACAAAATCGAGAGAGGCTAAAAATCACCTCTTTTTCCTTCTCTCGATCGGACACTTAGAAAAAAAAAAAAAAAAAAAAAAATTTGGATTTTTTCTTAGTACAAAATCGAGAGAGGCTAAAAATCACCTCTTTTTCCTTCTCTCGATCGGACACTTAGAAAAAAAACGGAAAAAAAAAAAAAAAAATTTGGATTTTTTCTAAGTACAAAATCGAGAGAGGCTAAAAATCACCTCTTTTTCCTTCTCTCGATCGGACACTTAGAAAAAAAAAAAAAAAAAAAAAAAATTTAGATTTTTTCTAAGTACAAAATCGAGAGAGGCTAAAAATCACCTCTTTTTCCTTCTCTCGATCAGACACTTAGAAAAAAAACGGAAAAAAAAAAAAAAAAAAATTGGATTTTTTTCTAAGTACAAAATCGAGAGAGGCTAAAAATCACCTCTTTTTCCTTCTCTCGATCGGACACTTAGAAAAAAAAAAAAAAAAAAAAAATTTGGATTTTTTCTAAGTACAAAATCGAGAGAGGCTAAAAATCACCTCTTTTTCCTTCTCTCGATCAGACACTTAGAAAAAAAACGGAAAAAAAAAAATAAAAAATTTGGATTTTTTCTAAGTACAAAATCGAGAGAGGCTAAAAATCACCTCTTTTTCCTTCTCTCGATCAGACACTTAGAAAAAAAACGGAAAAAAAAAAAAAAAAAATTTGGATTTTTTCTTAGTACAAAATCGAGAGAGGCTAAAAATCACCTCTCTTTCCTTCTCTCGATCAGACACTTAGAAAAAAAACGGAAAAAAAAAAAAAAAAAATTTGGATTTTTTCTAAGGACAAAATCGAGAGAGGCTAAAAATCACCTCTTTTTCCTTCTCTCGATCAGACACTTAGAAAAAAAACGGAAAGTAAAAAAAAAAAATTTTGATTTTTTCTAAGTACAAAATCGAGAGAGGCTAAAAATCACCTCTTTTTCCTTCTCTCGATCGGACACTTAGAAAAAAAAAAAAAAAAAAAAAATTTGGATTTTTTCTTAGTACAAAATCGAGAGAGGCTAAAAATCACCTCTTTTTCCTTCTCTCGATCGGACACTTAGAAAAAAAACGGAAAAAAAAAAAAAAAATTTGGATTTTTTCTAAGTACAAAATCGAGAGAGGCTAAAAATCACCTCTTTTTCCTTCTCTCGATCGGACACTTAGAAAAAAAAAAAATAATAATAAAAAATTTGGATTTTTTCTAAGTACAAAATCGAGAGAGGCTAAAAATCACCTCTTTTTCCTTCTCTCGATCAGACACTTAGAAAAAAAACGGAAAAAAAAAAAAAAAAAATTTGGATTTTTTCTAAGTACAAAATCGAGAGAGGCTAAAAATCACCTCTTTTTCCTTCTCTCGATCAGACACTTAGAAAAAAAACAGAAAAAAAAAAAAAAAAAATTTGATTTTTTCTAAGTACAAAATCGAGAGAGGCTAAAAATCACCTCTTTTTCCTTCTCTCGATCGGACACTTAGAAAAAAAAAAAAAAAAAAAAAAAAAAAATTTGGATTTTTTCTAAGTACAAAATCGAGAGAGGCTAAAAATCACCTCTTTTTCCTTCTCTCGATCAGACACTTAGAAAAAAAACGGAAAAAAAAAAAAAAAAAATTTGGATTTTTTCTAAGTACAAAATCGAGAGAGGCTAAAAATCACCTATTTTTCCTTCTCTCGATCGGACACTTAGAAAAAAAAAAAAAATAATAAAAAATTTGGATTTTTTCTAAGTACAAAATCGAGAGAGGCTAAAAATCACCTCTTTTTCCTTCTCTCGATCAGACACTTAGAAAAAAAACGGAAAAAAAAAAAAAAAAAATTTGGATTTTTTCTAAGTACAAAATCGAGAGAGGCTAAAAATCACCTCTTTTTCCTTCTCTCGATCAGACACTTAGAAAAAAAACGGAAAAAAAAAAAAAAAATATTTGGATTTTTTCTAAGTACAAAATCGAGAGAGGCTAAAAATCACCTCTTTTTCCTTCTCTCGATCAGACACTTAGAAAAAAAAAAAAAAAAAAAAAAAAAAATTTGGATTTTTTCTAAGTACAAAATCGAGAGAGGCTAAAAATCACCTCTTTTTCCTTCTCTCGATCAGACACTTAGAAAAAAAACGGAAAAAAAAAAATAATAATTTGGATTTTTTCTAAGTACAAAATCGAGAGAGGCTAAAAATCACCTCTTTTTCCTTCTCTCGATCGGACACTTAGAAAAAAAAAAAAAAAAAAAAAAAAAATTTGGATTTTTTCTAAGTACAAAATCAAGAGAGGCTAAAAATCACCTCTTTTTCCTTCTCTCGATCAGACACTTAGAAAAAAAACGGAAAAAAAAAAAAAAAAAATTGGATTTTTTCTAAGTACAAAATCGAGAGAGGCTAAAAATCACCTCTTTTTCCTTCTCTCGATCGGACACTTAGAAAAAATAAAAAATAAAAAAAAAATTTGGATTTTTTCTAAGTACAAAATCGAGAGAGGCTAAAAATCACTTCTTTTTCCTTCTCTCGATCAGACACTTAGAAAAAAAACGGAAAAAAAAAAAAAAAAAATTTGGATTTTTTCTAAGTACAAAATCGAGAGTGGCTAAAAATCACCTCTTTTTCCTTCTCTCGATCAGACACTTAGAAAAAAAACGGAAAAAAAATAAAAAAATATTTGGATTTTTTCTAAGTACAAAATCGAGAGTGGCTAAAAATCACCTCTTTTTCCTTCTCTCGATCAGACACTTAGAAAAAAAAATGAAAAAAAAAAATAAAAAATTGGATTTTTTCTAAGTACAAAATCGAGAGAGGCTAAAAATCACCTCTTTTTCCTTCTCTCGATCAGACACTTAGAAAAAAAACGGAAAAAAAAAAAGAAAAAATTTGGATTTTTTCTAAGTACAAAATCGAGAGTGGCTAAAAATCACCTCTTTTTCCTTCTCTCGATCAGACACTTAGAAAAAAAACGGAAAAAAAAAACAAAAAAATTTGGATTTTTTTCTAAGTACAAAATCGAGAGAGGCTAAAAATCACCTCTTTTTCCTTCTCTCGATCAGACACTTAGAAAAAAAACGGAAAAAAAAAAAAAAAAAATTTGGATTTTTTCTAAGTACAAAATCGAGGGAGGCTAAAAATCACCTCTTTTTCCTTCTCTCGATCGGACACTTAGAAAAAAAAAAAAAAAAAAAAAAAAAATTTGGATTTTTTCTAAGTACAAAATCGAGAGAGGCTAAAAATCACCTCTTTTTCCTTCTCTCGATCAGACACTTAGAAAAAAAACGGAAAAAAAAAAAAAAAAAAAATTGGATTTTTTCTAAGTACAAAATCGAGAGAGGCTAAAAATCACCTCTTTTTCCTTCTCTCGATCAGACACTTAGAAAAAAAAACAGAAAAAAAAAAAAAAATTTGGATTTTTTCTAAGTACAAAATCGAGAGAGGCTAAAAATCACCTCTTTTTCCTTCTCTCGATCAGACACTTAGAAAAAAAACGGAAAAAAAAAAAAAAAAAATTTGGATTTTTTCTTAGTACAAAATCGAGAGAGGCTAAAAATCACCTCTTTTTCCTTCTCTCGATCAGACACTTAGAAAAAAAACAGAAAAAAAAAAAAAAAAATTTGGATTTTTTCTAAGTACAAAATCGAGAGAGGCTAAAAATCACCTCTTTTTCCTTCTCTCGATCGGACACTTAGAAAAAAAAATAAAATAAAAATAAAAAATTTGGATTTTTTCTAAGTACAAAATCGAGAGAGGCTAAAAATCACCTCTTTTTCCTTCTCTCGATCAGACACTTAGAAAAAAAACGGAAAAAAAAAAAAAAAAAATTTGGATTTTTTCTAAGTACAAAATCGAGAGAGGCTAAAAATCACCTCTTTTTCCTTCTCTCGATCGGACACTTAGAAAAAAAAAAAAAAAAAAAAAAAATTGGATTTTTTCTAAGTACAAAATCGAGAGAGGCTAAAAATCACCTCTTTTTCCTTCTCTCGATCAGACACTTAGAAAAAAAACGGAAAAAAAAAAAAAAAAAATTTGGATTTTTTCTAAGTACAAAATCGAGAGAGGCTAAAAATCACCTCTTTTTCCTTCTCTCGATCAGACACTTAGAAAAAAAACGGGAAAAAAAAAAAAAAAAATTGGATTTTTTTCTAAGTACAAAATCGAGAGAGGCTAAAAATCACCTCTTTTTCCTTCTCTCGATCGGACACTTAGAAAAAAAAAAAAAAAAAAAAAAAAATTTGGATTTTTTCTAAGTACAAAATCGAGAGAGGCTAAAAATCACCTCTTTTTCCTTCTCTCGATCAGACACTTAGAAAAAAAAACGGAAAAAAAAAAAATAAAAAATTTGGATTTTTTCTAAGTACAAAATCGAGAGAGGCTAAAAATCACCTCTTTTTCCTTCTCTCGATCGGACACTTAGAAAAAAAACGGAAAAAAAAAAAAAAAAAATTTGGATTTTTTCTAAGTACAAAATCGAGAGAGGCTAAAAATCACCTCTTTTTCCTTCTCTCGATCAGACACTTAGAAAAAAAAACGGAAAAAAAAAAAAAAAAAATTTGGATTTTTTCTAAGTACAAAATCGAGAGAGGCTAAAAATCACCTCTTTTTCCTTCTCTCGATCGGACACTTAGAAAAAAAAAAAAAAAAAAATTTGGATTTTTTCTAAGTACAAAATCGAGAGAGGCTAAAAATCACCTCTTTTTCCTTCTCTCGATCAGACACTTAGAAAAAAAACGGAAAAAAAAAAAAAAAAATTTGGATTTTTTCTAAGTACAAAATCGAGAGAGGCTAAAAATCACCTCTTTTTCCTTCTCTCGATCAGACACTTAGAAAAAAAACGGAAAAAAAAAAAAAAAAAATTTGGATTTTTTTCTAAGTACAAAATCGAGAGAGGCTAAAAATCACCTCTTTTTCCTTCTCTCGATCGGACACTTAGAAAAAAAACGGAAAAAAAAAAAAAAAAATTTGGATTTTTTCTAAGTACAAAATCGAGAGAGGCTAAAAATCACCTCTTTTTCCTTCTCTCGATCAGACACTTAGAAAAAAAAACGGAAAAAAAAAAAAAAAAAATTTGGATTTTTTCTAAGTACAAAATCGAGAGAGGCTAAAAATCACCTCTTTTTCCTTCTCTCGATCGGACACTTAGGAAAAAAAAAAAAAAAAAATTTGGATTTTTTCTAAGTACAAAATCGAGAGAGGCTAAAAATCACCTCTTTTTCCTTCTCTCGATCAGACACTTAGAAAAAAAACGGAAAAAAAAAAAAAAAAAAAATTGGATTTTTTCTAAGTACAAAATCGAGAGAGGCTAAAAATCACCTCTTTTTCCTTCTCTCGATCAGACACTTAGAAAAAAAAACAGAAAAAAAAAAAAAAATTTGGATTTTTTCTAAGTACAAAATCGAGAGAGGCTAAAAATCACCTCTTTTTCCTTCTCTCGATCAGACACTTAGAAAAAAAACGGAAAAAAAAAAAAAAAAAATTTGGATTTTTTCTTAGTACAAAATCGAGAGAGGCTAAAAATCACCTCTTTTTCCTTCTCTCGATCAGACACTTAGAAAAAAAACAGAAAAAAAAAAAAAAAAATTTGGATTTTTTCTAAGTACAAAATCGAGAGAGGCTAAAAATCACCTCTTTTTCCTTCTCTCGATCGGACACTTAGAAAAAAAAATAAAATAAAAATAAAAATTTGGATTTTTTCTAAGTACAAAATCGAGAGAGGCTAAAAATCACCTCTTTTTCCTTCTCTCGATCAGACACTTAGAAAAAAAACGGAAAAAAAAAAAAAAAAAATTTGGATTTTTTCTAAGTACAAAATCGAGAGAGGCTAAAAATCACCTCTTTTTCCTTCTCTCGATCGGACACTTAGAAAAAAAAAAAAAAAAAAAAAAATTGGATTTTTTCTAAGTACAAAATCGAGAGAGGCTAAAAATCACCTCTTTTTCCTTCTCTCGATCAGACACTTAGAAAAAAAACGGAAAAAAAAAAAAAAAAATTTGGATTTTTTCTAAGTACAAAATCGAGAGAGGCTAAAAATCACCTCTTTTTCCTTCTCTCGATCAGACACTTAGAAAAAAAACGGGAAAAAAAAAAAAAAAAAAATTGGATTTTTTTCTAAGTACAAAATCGAGAGAGGCTAAAAATCACCTCTTTTTCCTTCTCTCGATCGGACACTTAGAAAAAAAAAAAAAAAAAAAAAAAATTTGGATTTTTTCTAAGTACAAAATCGAGAGAGGCTAAAAATCACCTCTTTTTCCTTCTCTCGATCAGACACTTAGAAAAAAAAAACAGGAAAAAAAAAAAATAAAAAATTTGGATTTTTTCTAAGTACAAATCGAGAGAGGCTAAAAATCACCTCTTTTTCCTTCTCTCGATCGGACACTTAGAAAAAAACGGAAAAAAAAAAAAAAAAAAATTTGGATTTTTTCTAAGTACAAAATCGAGAGAGGCTAAAAATCAACCTCTTTTTCCTTCTCTCGATCAGACACTTAGAAAAAAAAACGGAAAAAAAAAAAAAAAAAATTTGGATTTTTTCTAAGTACAAAATCGAGAGAGGCTAAAAATCACCTCTTTTTCCTTCTCTCGATCGGACACTTAGAAAAAAAAAAAAAAAAAAATTTGGATTTTTTCTAAGTACAAAATCGAGAGAGGCTAAAAATCACCTCTTTTTCCTTCTCTCGATCAGACACTTAGAAAAAAAACGAAAAAAAAAAAAAAAAAATTTGGATTTTTTCTAAGTACAAAATCGAGAGAGGCTAAAAATCACCTCTTTTTCCTTCTCTCGATCAGACACTTAGAAAAAAAACGGAAAAAAAAAAAAAAAAAAATTTGGATTTTTTTTCTAAGTACAAAATCGAGAGAGGCTAAAAATCACCTCTTTTTCCTTCTCTCGATCGGACACTTAGAAAAAAAAAAAAAAAAAAAAAAATTTGGATTTTTTCTAAGTACAAAATCGAGAGAGGCTAAAAATCACCTCTTTTTCCTTCTCTCGATCAGACACTTAGAAAAAAAACGGAAAAAAAAAATAAAAAAATTTGGATTTTTTCTAAGTACAAAATCGAGAGAGGCCTAAAAATCACCTCTTTTTCCTTCTCTCGATCAGACACTTAGAAAAAAAACGAAAAAAAAAAATAAAAATTTGGATTTTTTCTTAGTACAAAATCGAGAGAGGCTAAAAATCACCTCTCTTTCCTTCTCTCGATCAGACACTTAGAAAAAAAACGGAAAAAAAAAAAAAAAAAATTTGGATTTTTTCTAAGGACAAAATCGAGAGAGGCTAAAAATCACCTCTTTTTCCTTCTCTCGATCAGACACTTAGAAAAAAAACGGAAAGTAAAAAAAAAAAATTTTGATTTTTTCTAAGTACAAAATCGAGAGAGGCTAAAAATCACCTCTTTTTCCTTCTCTCGATCGACACTTAGAAAAAAAAAAAAAAAAAAAAAAATTTGGATTTTTTCTTAGTACAAAATCGAGAGAGGCTAAAAATCACCTCTTTTTCCTTCTCTCGATCGGACACTTAGAAAAAAAACGGAAAAAAAAAAAAAAAAAATTTGGATTTTTTTCTAAGTACAAAATCGAGAGAGGCTAAAAATCACCTCTTTTTCCTTCTCTCGATCGGACACTTAGAAAAAAAAAAAATAATAATAAAAAATTTGGATTTTTTCTAAGTACAAAATCGAGAGAGGCTAAAAATCACCTCTTTTTCCTTCTCTCGATCAGACACTTAGAAAAAAAACGGAAAAAAAAAACAAAAAATTTGGATTTTTTCTAAGTACAAATCGAGAGAGGCTAAAAATCACCTCTTTTTCCTTCTCTCGATCAGACACTTAGAAAAAAAACAGGAAAAAAAAAAAAAAAAAATTTGATTTTTTCTAAGTACAAAATCGAGAGAGGCTAAAAACTCACCTCTTTTTACCTTCTCTCGATCGGACACTTAGAAAAAAAAAAAAAAAAAAAAAAAAAAATTTGGATTTTTTCTAAGTACAAAATCGAGAGAGGCTAAAAATCACCTCTTTTTCCTTCTCTCGATCAGACACTTAGAAAAAAAACGGAAAAAAAAAAAAAAAAAATTTGGATTTTTTCTAAGTACAAAATCGAGAGAGGCTAAAAATCACCTATTTTTCCTTCTCTCGATCAGACACTTAGAAAAAAAACGGAAAAAAAAAAAAAAAAAAATTGGATTTTTTCTAAGTACAAAATCGAGAGAGGCTAAAAATCACCTCTTTTTCCTTCTCTCGATCGGACACTTAGAAAAAAAAAAAAAATAATAAAAAATTTGGATTTTTTCTAAGTACAAAATCGAGAGAGGCTAAAAATCACCTCTTTTTCCTTCTCTCGATCAGACACTTAGAAAAAAAACGGAAAAAAAAAAAAAAAAAATTTGGATTTTTTCTAAGTACAAAATCGAGAGAGGCTAAAAATCACCTCTTTTTCCTTCTCTCGATCAGACACTTAGAAAAAAAAACGGAAAAAAAAAAAAAAAAATTTGGATTTTTTCTAAGTACAAAATCGAGAGAGGCTAAAAATCACCTCTTTTTCCTTCTCTCGATCAGACACTTAGAAAAAAAAAAAAAAAAAAAAAAAAAATTTGAATTTTTTCTAAGTACAAAATCGAGAGAGGCTAAAAATCACCTCTTTTTCCTTCTCTCGATCAGACACTTAGAAAAAAAACGGAAAAAAAAAAATAATAATTTGGATTTTTTCTAAGTACAAAATCGAGAGAGGCTAAAAATCACCTCTTTTTCCTTCTCTCGATCGGACACTTAGAAAAAAAAAAAAAAAAAAAAAAAAATTTGGATTTTTTCTAAGTACAAAATCAAGAGAGGCTAAAAATCACCTCTTTTTCCTTCTCTCGATCAGACACTTAGAAAAAAAAACGGAAAAAAAAAAAAAAAAAATTGGATTTTTTCTAAGTACAAAATCGAGAGAGGCTAAAAATCACCTCTTTTTCCTTCTCTCGATCGGACACTTAGAAAAATAAAAAATAAAAAAAAAATTTGGATTTTTTCTAAGTACAAAATCGAGAGAGGCTAAAAATCACTTCTTTTTCCTTCTCTCGATCAGACACTTAGAAAAAAAACGGAAAAAAAAAAAAAAAAAATTTGGATTTTTTCTAAGTACAAAATCGAGAGTGGCTAAAAATCACCTCTTTTTCCTTCTCTCGATCAGACACTTAGAAAAAAAAAAGAAAAAAAAAAAAAAAAAATTGGATTTTTTCTAAGTACAAAATCGAGAGAGGCTAAAAATCACCTCTTTTTCCTTCTCTCGATCAGACACTTAGAAAAAAAACGGAAAAAAAAAAAGAAAAAATTTGGATTTTTTCTAAGTACAAAATCGAGAGTGGCTAAAAATCACCTCTTTTTCCTTCTCTCGATCAGACACTTAGAAAAAAAAACGGAAAAAAAAAACAAAAAAATTTGGATTTTTTTCTAAGTACAAAATCGAGAGAGGCTAAAAATCACCTCTTTTTCCTTCTCTCGATCAGACACTTAGAAAAAAAACGGAAAAAAAAAAAAAAAAAATTTGGATTTTTTCTAAGTACAAAATCGAGGGAGGCTAAAAATCACCTCTTTTTCCTTCTCTCGATCGGACACTTAGAAAAAAAAAAAAAAAAAAAAAAAATTTGGATTTTTTCTAAGTACAAAATCGAGAGAGGCTAAAAATCACCTCTTTTTCCTTCTCTCGATCAGACACTTAGAAAAAAAAACGGAAAAAAAAAAAAAAAAAATTTGGATTTTTTCTAAGTACAAAATCGAGAGAGGCTAAAAATCACCTCTTTTTTCCTTCTCTCGATCGGACACTTAGAAAAAAAAAAAAAAAAAAAAAAAAATTGGATTTTTTCTAAGTACAAAATCGAGAGAGGCTAAAAATCACCTCTTTTTCCTTCTCTCGATCAGACACTTAGAAAAAAAAACGGAAAAAAAAAAAAATAAAAATTTGGATTTTTTCTAAGTACAAAATCGAGAGAGGCTAAAAATCACCTCTTTTTCCTTCTCTCGATCAGACACTTAGAAAAAAAACGGGAAAAAAAAAAAAAAAAATTGGATTTTTTTCTAAGTACAAAATCGAGAGAGGCTAAAAATCACCTCTTTTTCCTTCTCTCGATCGGACACTTAGAAAAAAAAAAAAAAAAAAAAAAAATTGGATTTTTTCTAAGTACAAAATCGAGAGAGGCTAAAAATCACCTCTTTTTCCTTCTCTCGATCAGACACTTAGAAAAAAAAACGGAAAAAAAAAAAATAAAAAATTTGGATTTTTTCTAAGTACAAAATCGAGAGAGGCTAAAAATCACCTCTTTTTCCTTCTCTCGATCAGACACTTAGAAAAAAAAACGGAAAAAAAAAAAAATAAAATTTGGATTTTTTCTAAGTACAAAATCGAGAGAGGCTAAAAATCACCTCTTTTTCCTTCTCTCGATCAGACACTTAGAAAAAAAAACGGAAAAAAAAAAAAAAAAAATTTGGATTTTTTCTAAGTACAAAATCGAGAGAGGCTAAAAATCACCTCTTTTTCCTTCTCTCGATCGGACACTTAGAAAAAAAAAAAAAAAAAAAAAAAAATTTGGATTTTTTCTAAGTACAAAATCGAGAGAGGCTAAAAATCACCTCTTTTTCCTTCTCTCGATCAGACACTTAGAAAAAAAACGGAAAAAAAAAAAAAAAAAATTTGGATTTTTTCTAAGTACAAAATCGAGAGAGGCTAAAAATCACCTCTTTTTCCTTCTCTCGATCGGACACTTAGAAAAAAAAAAAAAAAAAAAAAAAAAATTGGATTTTTTCTAAGTACAAAATCGAGAGAGGCTAAAAATCACCTCTTTTTCCTTCTCTCGATCAGACACTTAGAAAAAAAAACGGAAAAAAAAAAAATAAAAATTTGGATTTTTTCTAAGTACAAAATCGAGAGAGGCTAAAAATCACCTCTTTTTCCTTCTCTCGATCAGACACTTAGAAAAAAAACGGAAAAAAAAAAAAAAAAATTGGATTTTTTTCTAAGTAACAAAATCGAGAGAGGCTAAAAATCACCTCTTTTTCCTTCTCTCGATCGGACACTTAGAAAAAAAAAAAAAAAAAAAAAAAATTTGGATTTTTTCTAAGTACAAAATCGAGAGAGGCTAAAAATCACCTCTTTTTCCTTCTCTCGATCAGACACTTAGAAAAAAAACGGAAAAAAAAAAATAAAAAATTTGGATTTTTTCTAAGTACAAAATCGAGAGAGGCTAAAAATCACCTCTTTTTCCTTCTCTCGATCAGACACTTAGAAAAAAAACGGAAAAAAAAAAAATAAAATTTGGATTTTTTCTAAGTACAAAATCGAGAGAGGCTAAAAATCACCTCTTTTTCCTTCTCTCGATCAGACACTTAGAAAAAAAACGGAAAAAAAAAAAAAAAAAATTTTGGATTTTTTCTAAGTACAAAATCGAGAGAGGCTAAAAATCACCTCTTTTTCCTTCTCTCGATCGGACACTTAGAAAAAAAAAAAAAAAAAAAAAAAATTTGGATTTTTTCTAAGTACAAAATCGAGAGAGGCTAAAAATCACCTCTTTTTCCTTCTCTCGATCAGACACTTAGAAAAAAAACGGAAAAAAAAAAAAAAAAAATTTGGATTTTTTCTAAGTACAAAATCGAGAGAGGCTAAAAATCACCTCTTTTTCCTTCTCTCGATCAGACACTTAGAAAAAAAACGGAAAAAAAAAAAAAAAAATTTGGATTTTTTCTAAGTACAAAATCGAGAGAGGCTAAAAATCACCCTCTTTTTCCTTCTCTCGATCGGACACTTAGAAAAAAAAAAAAAAAAAAAAAAATTTGGATTTTTTCTAAGTACAAAATCGAGAGAGGCTAAAAATCACCTCTTTTTCCTTCTCTCGATCAGACACTTAGAAAAAAAACGGAAAAAAAAAAATAAAAAATTTGGATTTTTTCTAAGTACAAAATCGAGAGAGGCTAAAAATCACCTCTTTTTCCTTCTCTCGATCAGACACTTAGAAAAAAACGGAAAAAAAAAAAAAAAAAATTTGGATTTTTTCTTAGTACAAAATCGAGAGAGGCTAAAAATCACCTCTCTTTCCTTCTCTCGATCAGACACTTAGAAAAAAAACGGAAAAAAAAAAAAAAAAATTTGGATTTTTTCTAAGGACAAAATCGAGAGAGGCTAAAAATCACCTCTTTTTCCTTCTCTCGATCAGACACTTAGAAAAAAAACGGAAAGTAAAAAAAAAAAATTTTGATTTTTTCTAAGTACAAAATCGAGAGAGGCTAAAAATCACCTCTTTTTCCTTCTCTCGATCGGACACTTAGAAAAAAAAAAAAAAAAAAAAAAAAATTTGGATTTTTTCTTAGTACAAAATCGAGAGA
>NW_026908255.1:0-34589 GCF_033978785.1 Entelurus aequoreus
TCTCGATCGGACACTTAGAAAAAAAAAAAAAAAAAAAAAAAAAATTTGGATTTTTTCTAAGTACAAAATCGAGAGAGGCTAAAATCACCTCTTTTTCCTTCTCTCGATCGGACACTTAGAAAAAAAAAAAAAAAAAAAAAAAAAATTGGGATTTTTTCTAAGTACAAAATCGAGAGAGGCTAAAAATCACCTCTTTTTCCTTCTCTCGATCGGACACTTAGAAAAAAAATAATAAATAAAAATAAAAATTTGGATTTTTTCTAAGTACAAAATCGAGAGAGGCTAAAAATCACCTCTTTTTCCTTCTCTCGATCGGACACTTAGAAAAAAAAAAAAAGAAAAAAAAAAATTTGGATTTTTTATAAGTACAAAATCGAGAGAGGCTAAAAATCACCTCTTTTTCCTTCTCTCGATCAGACACTTAGAAAAAAAACGGAAAAAAAAATAAAAAATTTGGATTTTTTCTAAGTACAAAATCGAGAGAGGCTAAAAATCACCTCTTTTTCCTTCTCTCGATCGGACACTTAGAAAAAAAAAAAAAAAAAAAAAAAAATTTGGATTTTTTCTAAGTACAAAATCGAGAGAGGCTAAAAATCACCTCTTTTTCCTTCTCTCGATCGGACACTTAGAAAAAAAAAAAAAAAAAAAAAAAATTGGATTTTTTCTAAGTACAAAATCGAGAGAGGCTAAAAATCACCTCTTTTTCCTTCTCTCGATCAGACACTTAGAAAAAAAACGGAAAAAAAAAAAAAAAAAATTTGGATTTTTTCTAAGTACAAAATCGAGAGAGGCTAAAAATCACCTCTTTTTCCTTCTCTCGATCGGACACTTAGAAAAAAAAAAAAAAAAAAAAAAAAAATTTGGATTTTTTATAAGTACAAAATCGAGAGAGGCTAAAAATCACCTCTTTTTCCTTCTCTCGATCAGACACTTAGAAAAAAAACGGAAAAAAAAAAAAAAAAATTTGGATTTTTTCTAAGTACAAAATCGAGAGAGGCTAAGAATCACCTCTTTTTCCTTCTCTCGATCGGACACTTAGAAAAAAAAAAAAAAAAAAAAAAAAAATTTGGATTTTTTCTAAGTACAAAATCGAGAGAGGCTAAAAATCACCTCTTTTTCCTTCTCTCGATCAGACACTTAGAAAAAAAACGGAAAAAAAAATAAAAATATTTGGATTTTTTCTAAGTACAAATCGAGAGAGGCTAAAAATCACCTCTTTTTCCTTCTCTCGATCGGACACTTAGAAAAAAAAAAAAAAAAAAAAAAAATTTGGATTTTTTCTAAGTACAAAATCGAGAGAGGCTAAAAATCACCTCTTTTTCCTTCTCTCGATCGGACACTTAGAAAAAAAAAAAAAAAAAAAAAAAAATTTGGATTTTTTCTAAGTACAAAATCGAGAGAGGCTAACAATCACCTCTTTTTCCTTCTCTCGATCAGACACTTAGAAAAAAAACGGAAAAAAAAAAAAAAAAAATTGGATTTTTTCTAAGTACAAAATCGAGAGAGGCTAAAAATCACCTCTTTTTCCTTCTCTCGATCGGACACTTAGAAAAAAAAAAAAAAAAAAAAAAAAATTTGGATTTTTTCTAAGTACAAAATCGAGAGAGGCTAAAAATCACCTCTTTTTCCTTCTCTCGATCGGACACTTAGAAAAAAAAAAAAAAAAAAAAAAAAATTTGGATTTTTTCTAAGTACAAAATCGAGAGAGGCTAAAAATCACCTCTTTTCCTTCTCTCGATCGGACACTTAGAAAAAAAAAAAAAAAAAAAAAAAAATTTGGATTTTTTCTAAGTACAAAATCGAGAGAGGCTAACAATCACCTCTTTTTCCTTCTCTCGATCAGACACTTAGAAAAAAAACGGAAAAAAAAAAAAAAAAATTGGATTTTTTCTAAGTACAAAATCGAGAGAGGCTAAAAATCACCTCTTTTTCCTTCTCTCGATCGGACACTTAGAAAAAAAAAAAAAAAAAAAAAAATTTGGATTTTTTATAAGTACAAAATCGAGAGAGGCTAAAAATCACCTCTTTTTCCTTCTCTCGATCAGACACTTAGAAAAAAAACGGAAAAAAAAAAAAAAAAATTTGGATTTTTTCTAAGTACAAAATCGAGAGAGGCTAAAAATCACCTCTTTTTCCTTCTCTCGATCGGACACTTAGAAAAAAAAAAAAAAAAAAAAAAAATTTGGATTTTTTTCTAAGTACAAAATCGAGAGAGGCTAAAAATCACCTCTTTTTCCTTCTCTCGATCAGGACACTTAGAAAAAAAACGAAAAAAAAAAAAAAAAATTTGGATTTTTTCTAAGTACAAAATCGAGAGAGGCTAAAAATCACCTCTTTTTCCTTCTCTCGATCAGACACTTAGAAAAAAAACAGAAAAAAAAAAAAAAATTTGGATTTTTTCTAAGTACAAAATCGAGAGAGGCTAAAAATCACCTCTTTTTCCTTCTCTCGATCAGACACTTAGAAAAAAAACAGAAAAAAAAAAAAAAAAATTTGGATTTTTTCTAAGTACAAAATCGAGAGAGGCTAAAAATCACCTCTTTTTCCTTCTCTCGATCAGACACTTAGAAAAAAAACGGAAAAAAAAAAAAAAAATTTGGATTTTTTCTAAGTACAAAATCGAGAGAGGCTAAAAATCACCTCTTTTTCCTTCTCTCGATCAGACACTTAGAAAAAAAACGGAAAAAAAAAAAAAAAATTTGGATTTTTTCTAAGTACAAAATCGAGAGAGGCTAAAAATCACCTCTTTTTCCTTCTCTCGATCGGACACTTAGAAAAAAAAAAAAAAAAAAAAAAAAATTTGGATTTTTTATAAGTACAAAATCGAGAGAGGCTAAAAATCACCTCTTTTTCCTTCTCTCGATCAGACACTTAGAAAAAAAACGGAAAAAAAAAAAAAAAATTTGGATTTTTTCTAAGTACAAAATCGAGAGAGGCTAAAAATCACCTCTTTTTCCTTCTCTCGATCGGACACTTAGAAAAAAAAAAAAAAAAAAAAAAAAAAATTTGGATTTTTTCTAAGTACAAAATCGAGAGAGGCTAAAAATCACCTCTTTTTCCTTCTCTCGATCGGACACTTAGAAAAAAAAAAAAAAAAAAAAAAAAAATTGGGATTTTTTCTAAGTACAAAATCGAGAGAGGCTAAAAATCACCTCTTTTTCCTTCTCTCGATCGGACACTTAGAAAAAAAAAATAAATAAAAATAAAAATTTGGATTTTTTTCTAAGTACAAAATCGAGAGAGGCTAAAAATCACCTCTTTTTCCTTCTCTCGATCGGACACTTAGAAAAAAAAAAAAAAAAAAAAAAAAATTTGGATTTTTTATAAGTACAAAATCGAGAGAGGCTAAAAATCACCTCTTTTTCCTTCTCTCGATCAGACACTTAGAAAAAAAACGGAAAAAAAAAATAAAAAATTTGGATTTTTTCTAAGTACAAAATCGAGAGAGGCTAAAAATCACCTCTTTTTCCTTCTCTCGATCGGACACTTAGAAAAAAAAAAAAAAAAAAAAAAAAAATTTGGATTTTTTCTAAGTACAAAATCGAGAGAGGCTAAAAATCACCTCTTTTTCCTTCTCTCGATCGGACACTTAGAAAAAAAACGGAAAAAAAAAAAAAAAATTTGGATTTTTTCTAAGTACAAAATCGAGAGAGGCTAAAAATCACCTCTTTTTCCTTCTCTCGATCGGACACTTAGAAAAAAAAAAAAAAAAAAAAAAAATTGGATTTTTTATAAGTACAAAATCGAGAGAGGCTAAAAATCACCTCTTTTTCCTTCTCTCGATCAGACACTTAGAAAAAAAACGGAAAAAAAAATAAAAATATTTGGATTTTTTCTAAGTACAAAATCGAGAGAGGCTAAAAATCACCTCTTTTTCCTTCTCTCGATCGGACACTTAGAAAAAAAAAAAAAAAAAAAAAAAATTTGGATTTTTTCTAAGTACAAAATCGAGAGAGGCTAAAAATCACCTCTTTTTCCTTCTCTCGATCGGACACTTAGAAAAAAAAAAAAAAAAAAAAAAAAATTTGGATTTTTTCTAAGTACAAAATCGAGAGAGGCTAACAATCACCTCTTTTTCCTTCTCTCGATCAGACACTTAGAAAAAAAACGGAAAAAAAAAAAAAAAAATTTGGATTTTTTCTAAGTACAAAATCGAGAGAGGCTAAAAATCACCTCTTTTTCCTTCTCTCGATCGGACACTTAGAAAAAAAAAAAAAAAAAAAAAAAAATTTGGATTTTTTCTAAGTACAAAATCGAGAGAGGCTAAAAATCACCTCTTTTTCCTTCTCTCGATCGGACACTTAGAAAAAAAAAAAAAAAAAAAAAAAATTTGGATTTTTTCTAAGTACAAAATCGAGAGAGGCTAAAAATCACCTCTTTTTCCTTCTCTCGATCGGACACTTAGAAAAAAAAAAAAAAAAAAAAAAAATTTGGATTTTTTCTAAGTACAAAATCGAGAGAGGCGAACAATCACCTCTTTTTCCTTCTCTCGATCAGACACTTAGAAAAAAAACGGAAAAAAAAAAAAAAAAAATTTGGATTTTTTCTAAGTACAAAATCGAGAGAGGCTAAAAATCACCTCTTTTTCCTTCTCTCGATCGGACACTTAGAAAAAAAAAAAAAAAAAAAAAAATTTGGATTTTTTATAAGTACAAAATCGAGAGAGGCTAAAAATCACCTCTTTTTCCTTCTCTCGATCAGACACTTAGAAAAAAAACGGAAAAAAAAAAAAAAAAATTTGGATTTTTTCTAAGTACAAAATCGAGAGAGGCTAAAAATCACCTCTTTTTCCTTCTCTCGATCGGACACTTAGAAAAAAAAAAAAAAAAAAAAAAAATTTGGATTTTTTCTAAGTACAAAATCGAGAGAGGCTAAAATCACCTCTTTTTCCTTCTCTCGATCAGACACTTAGAAAAAAAACGGAAAAAAAAAAAAAAAAATTTGGATTTTTTCTAAGTACAAAATCGAGAGAGGCTAAAAATCACCTCTTTTTCCTTCTCTCGATCAGACACTTAGAAAAAAAACAGAAAAAAAAAAAAAAAATTTGGATTTTTTCTAAGTACAAAATCGAGAGAGGCTAAAAATCACCTCTTTTTCCTTCTCTCGATCAGACACTTAGAAAAAAAACGAAAAAAAAAAAAAAAATTTGGATTTTTTCTAAGTACAAAATCGAGAGAGGCTAAAAATCACCTCTTTTTCCTTCTCTCGATCAGACACTTAGAAAAAAAACGGAAAAAAAAAAAAAAAAAATTTGGATTTTTTCTAAGTACAAAATCGAGAGAGGCTAAAATCACCTCTTTTTCCTTCTCTCGATCGGACACTTAGAAAAAAAAAAAAAAAAAAAAAAAATTTGGATTTTTTCTAAGTACAAAATCGAAGAGGCTAAAAATCACCTCTTTTTCCTTCTCTCGATCAGGACACTTAGAAAAAAAAAAAAAAAAAAAAAAAAAAATTGGATTTTTCTAAGTACAAAATCGAGAGAGGCTAAAAATCACCTCTTTTTCCTTCTCTCGATCGACACTTAGAAAAAAAAAGAAAAAAAAAAAAAATTTGGATTTTTTCTAAGTACAAAATCGAGAGAGGCTAAAAATCACCTCTTTTTCCTTCTCTCGATCAGACACTTAGAAAAAAACGGAAAAAAAAAAAAAAAAAATTTGGATTTTTTCTAAGTACAAAATCGAGAGAGGCTAAAAATCACCTCTTTTTCCTTCTCTCGATCGGACACTTAGAAAAAAAAAAAAAAAAAAAAAAAAAATTTGGATTTTTTCTAAGTACAAAATCGAAGAGGCTAAAAATCACCTCTTTTTCCTTCTCTCGATCGGACACTTAGAAAAAAAAAAAAAAAAAAAAAAAAAATTGGGATTTTTTATAAGTACAAAATCGAGAGAGGCTAAAAATCACCTCTTTTTCCTTCTCTCGATCGGACACTTAGAAAAAAAAAGAAAAAAAAAAAAAATTTGGATTTTTTCTAAGTACAAAATCGAGAGAGGCTAAAAATCACCTCTTTTTCCTTCTCTCGATCAGACACTTAGAAAAAAAACGGAAAAAAAAAAAAAAAAAAATTTGGATTTTTTCTAAGTACAAAATCGAGAGAGGCTAAAAATCACCTCTTTTTCCTTCTCTCGATCGGACACTTAGAAAAAAAAAAAAAAAAAAAAAAAAAAATTTGGATTTTTTCTAAGTACAAAATCGAAAGAGGCTAAAAATCACCTCTTTTTCCTTCTCTCGATCGGACACTTAGAAAAAAAAAAAAAAAAAAAAAAAAAATTTGGATTTTTTCTAAGTACAAAATCGAGAGAGGCTAAAAATCACCTCTTTTTCCTTCTCTCGATCAGACACTTAGAAAAAAAAAAAAAAAAAAAAAAAATTTGGATTTTTTCTAAGTACAAAATCGAGAGAGGCTAAAAATCACCTCTTTTTCCTTCTCTCGATCAGACACTTAGAAAAAAAACGGAAAAAAAAAAAAAAAATTTGGATTTTTTCTAAGTACAAAATCGAGAGAGGCTAAAAATCACCTCTTTTTCCTTCTCTCGATCGGACACTTAGAAAAAAAAAAAAAAAAAAAAAAAAAAATTTGGATTTTTTCTAAGTACAAAATCGAAAGAGGCTAAAAATCACCTCTTTTTCCTTCTCTCGATCGGACACTTAGAAAAAAAAAAAAAAAAAAAAAAAAATTTGGGATTTTTTCTAAGTACAAAATCGAGAGAGGCTAAAAATCACCTCTTTTTCCTTCTCTCGATCAGACACTTAGAAAAAAACGGAAAAAAAAAAAAAAAATTTGGATTTTTTCTAAGTACAAAATCGAGAGAGGCTAAAAATCACCTCTTTTTCCTTCTCTCGATCGGACACTTAGAAAAAAAAGAAAAAAAAAAAAAAAATTTGGATTTTTTCTAAGTACAAAATCGAGAGAGGCTAAAAATCACCTCTTTTTCCTTCTCTCGATCAGACACTTAGAAAAAAAACGAAAAAAAAAAAAAAAAAAATTTGGATTTTTTCTAAGTACAAAATCGAGAGAGGCTAAAAATCACCTCTTTTTCCTTCTCTCGATCGGACACTTAGAAAAAAAAAAAAAAAAAAAAAAAAAAATTTGGATTTTTTCTAAGTACAAAATCGAAAGAGGCTAAAAATCACCTCTTTTTCCTTCTCTCGATCGGACACTTAGAAAAAAAAAAAAAAAAAAAAAAAAAATTTGGATTTTTTCTAAGTACAAAATCGAGAGAGGCTAAAAATCACCTCTTTTTCCTTCTCTCGATCGGACACTTAGAAAAAAAAAAAAAAAAAAAAAAATTTGGATTTTTTCTAAGTACAAAATCGAGAGAGGCTAAAAATCACCTCTTTTTCCTTCTCTCGATCAGACACTTAGAAAAAAAACGGAAAAAAAAAAAAAAAAAATTTGGATTTTTTCTAAGTACAAAATCGAGAGAGGCTAAAAATCACCTCTTTTTCCTTCTCTCGATCGGACACTTAGAAAAAAAAAAAAAAAAAAAAAAAAAAATTTGGATTTTTTCTAAGTACAAAATCGAAAGAGGCTAAAAATCACCTCTTTTTCCTTCTCTCGATCGGACACTTAGAAAAAAAAAAAAAAAAAAAAAAAAAATTGGGATTTTTTATAAGTACAAAATCGAGAGAGGCTAAAAATCACCTCTTTTTCCTTCTCTCGATCGGACACTTAGAAAAAAAAAAAAAAAAAAAAAAAAATTTGGATTTTTTCTAAGTACAAAATCGAGAGAGGCTAAAAATCACCTCTTTTTCCTTCTCTCGATCAGACACTTAGAAAAAAAACGGAAAAAAAAAAAAAAAAAATTTGGATTTTTTCTAAGTACAAAATCGAGAGAGGCTAAAAATCACCTCTTTTTCCTTCTCTCGATCGGACACTTAGAAAAAAAAAAAAAAAAAAAAAAAAAAATTTGGATTTTTTCTAAGTACAAAATCGAAAGAGGCTAAAAATCACCTCTTTTTCCTTCTCTCGATCGGACACTTAGAAAAAAAAAAAAAAAAAAAAAAAAAATTGGGATTTTTTCTAAGTACAAAATCGAGAGAGGCTAAAAATCACCTCTTTTTCCTTCTCTCGATCAGACACTTAGAAAAAAAACGGAAAAAAAAAAAAAAAAAATTGGATTTTTTCTAAGTACAAAATCGAGAGAGGCTAAAAATCACCTCTTTTTCCTTCTCTCGATCAGACACTTAGAAAAAAAACGGAAAAAAAAAAAAAAAAAATTTGGATTTTTTCTAAGTACAAAATCGAGAGAGGCTAAAAATCACCTCTTTTTCCTTCTCTCGATCGGACACTTAGAAAAAAAAAAAAAAAAAAAAAAAAAATTGGATTTTTTCTAAGTACAAAATCGAGAGAGGCTAAAAATCACCTCTTTTTCCTTCTCTCGATCAGACACTTAGAAAAAAAACGGAAAAAAAAAAAAAAAAAATTGGATTTTTTCTAAGTACAAAATCGAGAGAGGCTAAAAATCACCTCTTTTTCCTTCTCTCGACAGACACTTAGAAAAAAAACGGAAAAAAAAAAAAAAAAAATTTGGATTTTTTCTAAGTACAAAATCGAGAGAGGCTAAAAATCACCTCTTTTTCCTTCTCTCGATCGGACACTTAGAAAAAAAAAAAAAAAAAAAAAAAAAATTTGGATTTTTTCTAAGTACAAAATCGAGAGAGGCTAAAAATCACCTCTTTTTCCTTCTCTCGATCGGACACTTAGAAAAAAAAAAAAAAAAAAAAAAAAAATTTGGATTTTTTCTAAGTACAAAATCGAGAGAGGCTAAAAATCACCTCTTTTTCCTTCTCTCGATCAGACACTTAGAAAAAAAACGGAAAAAAAAAAAAAAAAATTTGGATTTTTTCTAAGTACAAAATCGAGAGAGGCTAAAAATCACCTCTTTTTCCTTCTCTCGATCGGACACTTAGAAAAAAAAAAAAAAAAAAAAAAAATTGGATTTTTTCTAAGTACAAAATCGAGAGAGGCTAAAAATCACCTCTTTTTCCTTCTCTCGATCAGACACTTAGAAAAAAACGGAAAAAAAAAAAAAAAAATTTGGATTTTTTCTAAGTACAAAATCGAGAGAGGCTAAAAATCACCTCTTTTTCCTTCTCTTGATCGGACACTTAGAAAAAAAAAAAAAAAAAAAAAAAAAATTTGGATTTTTTCTAAGTACAAAATCGAGAGAGGCTAAAAATCACCTCTTTTTCCTTCTCTCGATCAGACACTTAGAAAAAAAACGGAAAAAAAAAAAAAAAAAATTTGGATTTTTTCTAAGTACAAAATCGAGAGAGGCTAAAAATCACCTCTTTTTCCTTCTCTCGATCGGACACTTAGAAAAAAAAAAAAAAAAAAAAAAAAATTTGGATTTTTTCTAAGTACAAAATCGAGAGAGGCTAAAAATCACCTCTTTTTCCTTCTCTCGATCAGAAACTTAGAAAAAAAACAGAAAAAAAAAAAAAAAAAATTGGATTTTTTCTAAGTACAAAATCGAGAGAGGCTAAAAATCACCTCTTTTTCCTTCTCTCGATCGGACACTTAGAAAAAAAAAAAAAAAAAAAATTGATTGATTTTTTCTAAGTACAAAATCGAGAGAGGCTAAAAATCACCTCTTTTTCCTTCTCTCGATCAGACACTTAGAAAAAAAACGGAAAAAAAAAAAAAAAAAATTTGGACTTTTTCTAAGTACAAAATCGAGAGAGGCTAAAAATCACCTCTTTTTCCTTCTCTCGATCGGACACTTAGAAAAAAAAAAAAAAAAAAAAAAAAAAAATTGGATTTTTTCTAAGTACAAAATCGAGAGAGGCTAAAAATCACCTCTTTTTCCTTCTCTCGATCAGACACTTAGAAAAAAAATGGAAAAAAAAAAAAAAAAAATTTGGATTTTTTCTAAGTACAAAATCGAGAGAGGCAAAAAATCACCTCTTTTTCCTTCTCTCGATCGGACACTTAGAAAAAAAAAAAAAAAAAAAAAAAAAATTGGATTTTTTCTAAGTACAAAATCGAGAGAGGCTAAAAATCACCTCTTTTTCCTTCTCTCGATCAGACACTTAGAAAAAAAACGGAAAAAAAAAAAAAAAAATTTGGATTTTTTCTAAGTACAAAATCGAGAGAGGCTAAAAATCACCTCTTTTTCCTTCTCTCGATCGGACACTTAGGAAAAAAAAAAAAAAAAAAAAAAAAATTTGGATTTTTTCTAAGTACAAAATCGAGAGAGGCTAAAAATCACCTCTTTTTCCTTCTCTCGATCAGACACTTAGAAAAAAAACGGAAAAAAAAAAAAAAAAATTTGGATTTTTTCTAAGTACAAAATCGAGAGAGGCTAAAAATCACCTCTTTTTCCTTCTCTCGATCGGACACTTAGAAAAAAAAAAAAAAAAAAAAAAATTTTGATTTTTTCTAAGTACAAAATCGAGAGAGGCTAAAAATCACCTCTTTTTCCTTCTCTCGATCAGACACTTAGAAAAAAAACGGAAAAAAAAAAAAAAAAATTTGGATTTTTTCTAAGTACAAAATCGAGAGAGGCTAAAAATCACCTCTTTTTCCTTCTCTCGATCAGACACTTAGAAAAAAAAAAATAAAAATAAATTTGGATTTTTTCTAAGTACAAAATCGAGAGAGGCTAAAAATCACCTCTTTTTCCTTCTCTCGATCGGACACTTAGAAAAAAAAAAAAAAAAAAAAAAAAAATTTGGATTTTTTCTAAGTACAAAATCGAGAGAGGCTAAAAATCACCTCTTTTTCCTTCTCTCGATCGGACACTTAGAAAAAAAAAAAAAAAAAAAAAAAAAAAAATTGGGATTTTTTCTAAGTACAAAATCGAGAGAGGCTAAAAATCACCTCTTTTTCCTTCTCTCGATCAGACACTTAGAAAAAAAACGGAAAAAAAAAAAAAAAATTTGGATTTTTTCTAAGTACAAAATCGAGAGAGGCTAAAAATCACCTCTTTTTCCTTCTCTCGATCAGACACTTAGAAAAAAAACGGAAAAAAAAAAAAAAAAATTTGGATTTTTTCTAAGTACAAAATCGAGAGAGGCTAAAAATCACCTCTTTTTCCTTCTCTCGATCGGACACTTAGAAAAAAAAAAAAAAAAAAAAAAAATTTGGATTTTTTCTAAGTACAAAATCGAGAGAGGCTAAAAATCACCTCTTTTTCCTTCTCTCGATTGGACACTTAGAAAAAAAAAAAAAAAAAAAAAAAAAAATTTGGATTTTTTACTAAGTACAAAATCGAGAGAGGCTAAAAATCACCTCTTTTTCCTTCTCTCGATCGGACACTTAGAAAAAAAAAAAAAAAAAAAAAAAAATTTGGATTTTTTCTAAGTACAAAATCGAGAGAGGCTAAAAATCACCTCTTTTTCCTTCTCTCGATCAGACACTTAGAAAAAAAACGGAAAAAAAAAAAAAAAAATTTGGATTTTTTCTAAGTACAAAATCGAGAGAGGCTAAAAATCACCTCTTTTTCCTTCTCTCGATCAGACACTTAGAAAAAAAACGGAAAAAAAAAATAAAAAAATTTGGATTTTTTCTAAGTACAAAATCGAGAGAGGCTAAAAATCACCTCTTTTTCCTTCTCTCGATCAGACACTTAGAAAAAAAAAAAAATAAATAAATTTGGATTTTTTCTAAGTACAAAATCGAGAGAGGCTAAAAATCACCTCTTTTTCCTTCTCTCGATCGGACACTTAGAAAAAAAAAAAAAAAAAAAAAAAAAAAAAATTTGGATTTTTTCTAAGTACAAAATCGAGAGAGGCTAAAAATCACCTCTTTTTCCTTCTCTCGATCGGACACTTAGAAAAAAAAAAAAAAAAAAAAAAAAAAAAATTTGGATTTTTTCTAAGTACAAAATCGAGAGAGGCTAAAAATCACCTCTTTTTCCTTCTCTCGATCGGACACTTAGAAAAAAAAAAAAAAAAAAAAAAAAATTTGGATTTTTTATAAGTACAAAATCGAGAGAGGCTAAAAATCACCTCTTTTTCCTTCTCTCGATCAGACACTTAGAAAAAAAACGGAAAAAAAAAAAAAAAATTTGGATTTTTTCTAAGTACAAAATCGAGAGAGGCTAAAAATCACCTCTTTTTCCTTCTCTCGATCGGACACTTAGAAAAAAAAAAAAAAAAAAAAAAAAAAATTTGGATTTTTTCTAAGTACAAAATCGAGAGAGGCTAAAAATCACCTCTTTTTCCTTCTCTCGATCAGACACTTAGAAAAAAAACGGAAAAAAAAAATAAAAATATTTGGATTTTTTCTAAGTACAAAATCGAGAGAGGCTAAAAATCACCTCTTTTTCCTTCTCTCGATCGGACACTTAGAAAAAAAAAAAAAAAAAAAAAAAAATTTGGATTTTTTCTAAGTACAAAATCGAGAGAGGCTAAAAATCACCTCTTTTTCCTTCTCTCGATCGGACACTTAGAAAAAAAAAAAAAAAAAAAAAAAAATTTGGATTTTTTCTAAGTACAAAATCGAGAGAGGCTAACAATCACCTCTTTTTCCTTCTCTCGATCAGACACTTAGAAAAAAACGGAAAAAAAAAAAAAAAATTTGGATTTTTTCTAAGTACAAAATCGAGAGAGGCTAAAAATCACCTCTTTTTCCTTCTCTCGATCGGACACTTAGAAAAAAAAAAAAAAAAAAAAAAAAATTTGGATTTTTTCTAAGTACAAAATCGAGAGAGGCTAAAAATCACCTCTTTTTCCTTCTCTCGATCAGACACTTAGAAAAAAAACGGAAAAAAAAAAAAAAAAAATTTGGATTTTTTCTCAGTACAAAATCGAGAGAGGCTAAAAATCACCTCTTTTTCCTTCTCTCGATCGGACACTTAGAAAAAAAAAAAAAAAAAAAAAAATTTTGATTTTTTCTAAGTACAAAATCGAGAGAGGCTAAAAATCACCTCTTTTTCCTTCTCTCGATCAGACACTTAGAAAAAAAACGGAAAAAAAAAAAAAAAAAATTTGGATTTTTTCTAAGTACAAAATCGAGAGAGGCTAAAAATCACCTCTTTTTCCTTCTCTCGATCAGACACTTAGAAAAAAAAAAAAAAAAATAAATTTGGATTTTTTCTAAGTACAAAATCGAGAGAGGCTAAAAATCACCTCTTTTTCCTTCTCTCGATCGGACACTTAGAAAAAAAAAAAAAAAAAAAAAAAAATTTGGATTTTTTCTAAGTACAAAATCGAGAGAGGCTAAAAATCACCTCTTTTTCCTTCTCTCGATCGGACACTTAGAAAAAAAAAAAAAAAAAAAAAAAAAAAATTGGATTTTTTCTAAGTACAAAATCGAGAGAGGCTAAAAATCACCTCTTTTTCCTTCTCTCGATCAGACACTTAGAAAAAAGACGGAAAAAAAAAAAAAAAAAATTTGGATTTTTTCTAAGTACAAAATCGAGAGAGGCTAAAAATCACCTCTTTTTCCTTCTCTCGATCAGACACTTAGAAAAAAAACGGAAAAAAAAAAAAAAAAAATTTGGATTTTTTCTAAGTACAAAATCGAGAGAGGCTAAAAATCACCTCTTTTTCCTTCTCTCGATCGGACACTTAGAAAAAAAAAAAAAAAAAAAAAAAAAATTTGGATTTTTTCTAAGTACAAAATCGAGAGAGGCTAAAAATCACCTCTTTTTCCTTCTCTCGATTGGACACTTAGAAAAAAAAAAAAAAAAAAAAAAAAAAATTTGGATTTTTTACTAAGTACAAAATCGAGAGAGGCTAAAAATCACCTCTTTTTCCTTCTCTCGATCGGACACTTAGAAAAAAAAAAAAAAAAAAAAAAAATTTGGATTTTTTCTAAGTACAAAATCGAGAGAGGCTAAAAATCACCTCTTTTTCCTTCTCTCGATCAGACACTTAGAAAAAAAACGGAAAAAAAAAAAAAAAAAATTTGGATTTTTTCTAAGTACAAAATCGAGAGAGGCTAAAAATCACCTCTTTTTCCTTCTCTCGATCAGACACTTAGAAAAAAAACGGAAAAAAAAAATAAAAAAATTTGGATTTTTTCTAAGTACAAAATCGAGAGAGGCTAAAAATCACCTCTTTTTCCTTCTCTCGATCAGACACTTAGAAAAAAAAAAAAATAAATAAATTTGGATTTTTTCTAAGTACAAAATCGAGAGAGGCTAAAAATCACCTCTTTTTCCTTCTCTCGATCGGACACTTAGAAAAAAAAAAAAAAAAAAAAAAAAAATTTGGATTTTTTCTAAGTACAAAATCGAGAGAGGCTAAAAATCACCTCTTTTTCCTTCTCTCGATCGGACACTTAGAAAAAAAAAAAAAAAAAAAAAAAAAAAATTTGGATTTTTTCTAAGTACAAAATCGAGAGAGGCTAAAAATCACCTCTTTTTCCTTCTCTCGATCGGACACTTAGAAAAAAAAAAAAAAAAAAAAAATTTGGATTTTTTATAAGTACAAAATCGAGAGAGGCTAAAAATCACCTCTTTTTCCTTCTCTCGATCAGACACTTAGAAAAAAAACGGAAAAAAAAAAAAAAAAATTTGGATTTTTTCTAAGTACAAAATCGAGAGAGGCTAAAAATCACCTCTTTTTCCTTCTCTCGATCGGACACTTAGAAAAAAAAAAAAAAAAAAAAAAAAAATTTGGATTTTTTCTAAGTACAAAATCGAGAGAGGCTAAAAATCACCTCTTTTTCCTTCTCTCGATCAGACACTTAGAAAAAAAACGGAAAAAAAAATAAAAATATTTGGATTTTTTCTAAGTACAAAATCGAGAGAGGCTAAAAATCACCTCTTTTTCCTTCTCTCGATCGGACACTTAGAAAAAAAAAAAAAAAAAAAAAAAAATTTGGATTTTTTCTAAGTACAAAATCGAGAGAGGCTAAAAATCACCTCTTTTTCCTTCTCTCGATCGGACACTTAGAAAAAAAAAAAAAAAAAAAAAAAAATTTGGATTTTTTCTAAGTACAAAATCGAGAGAGGCTAACAATCACCTCTTTTTCCTTCTCTCGATCAGACACTTAGAAAAAAAACGGAAAAAAAAAAAAAAAAATTTGGATTTTTTCTAAGTACAAAATCGAGAGAGGCTAAAAATCACCTCTTTTTCCTTCTCTCGATCGGACACTTAGAAAAAAAAAAAAAAAAAAAAAAAATTTGGATTTTTTCTAAGTACAAAATCGAGAGAGGCTAAAAATCACCTCTTTTTCCTTCTCTCGATCGGACACTTAGAAAAAAAAAAAAAAAAAAAAAAAAATTTGGATTTTTTCTAAGTACAAAATCGAGAGAGGCTAAAAATCACCTCTTTTTCCTTCTCTCGATCGGACACTTAGAAAAAAAAAAAAAAAAAAAAAAATTTGGATTTTTTCTAAGTACAAAATCGAGAGAGGCGAACAATCACCTCTTTTTCCTTCTCTCGATCAGACACTTAGAAAAAAAACGGAAAAAAAAAAAAAAAAATTTGGATTTTTTCTAAGTACAAAATCGAGAGAGGCTAAAAATCACCTCTTTTTCCTTCTCTCGATCGGACACTTAGAAAAAAAAAAAAAAAAAAAAAAAATTTGGATTTTTTATAAGTACAAAATCGAGAGAGGCTAAAAATCACCTCTTTTTCCTTCTCTCGATCAGACACTTAGAAAAAAAACGGAAAAAAAAAAAAAAAAATTTGGATTTTTTCTAAGTACAAAATCGAGAGAGGCTAAAAATCACCTCTTTTTCCTTCTCTCGATCGGACACTTAGAAAAAAAAAAAAAAAAAAAAAAATTTGGATTTTTTCTAAGTACAAAATCGAGAGAGGCTAAAAATCACCTCTTTTTCCTTCTCTCGATCAGACACTTAGAAAAAAAACGGAAAAAAAAAAAAAAAAATTTGGATTTTTTCTAAGTACAAAATCGAGAGAGGCTAAAAATCACCTCTTTTTCCTTCTCTCGATCAGACACTTAGAAAAAAAACAGAAAAAAAAAAAAAAATTTGGATTTTTTCTAAGTACAAAATCGAGAGAGGCTAAAAATCACCTCTTTTTCCTTCTCTCGATCAGACACTTAGAAAAAAAACAGAAAAAAAAAAAAAAAATTTGGATTTTTTTCTAAGTACAAAATCGAGAGAGGCTAAAAATCACCTCTTTTTCCTTCTCTCGATCAGACACTTAGAAAAAAAACGGAAAAAAAAAAAAAAAAATTTGGATTTTTTCTAAGTACAAAATCGAGAGAGGCTAAAAATCACCTCTTTTTCCTTCTCTCGATCAGACACTTAGAAAAAAAACGGAAAAAAAAAAAAAAAAATTTGGATTTTTTCTAAGTACAAAATCGAGAGAGGCTAAAAATCACCTCTTTTTCCTTCTCTCGATCGGACACTTAGAAAAAAAAAAAAAAAAAAAAAAAAAATTTGGATTTTTTATAAGTACAAAATCGAGAGAGGCTAAAAATCACCTCTTTTTCCTTCTCTCGATCAGACACTTAGAAAAAAAACGGAAAAAAAAAAAAAAAAATTTGGATTTTTTCTAAGTACAAAATCGAGAGAGGCTAAAATCACCTCTTTTTCCTTCTCTCGATCAGACACTTAGAAAAAAAACGGAAAAAAAAATAAAAATATTTGGATTTTTTCTAAGTACAAAATCGAGAGAGGCTAAAAATCACCTCTTTTTCCTTCTCTCGATCGGACACTTAGAAAAAAAAAAAAAAAAAAAAAAAAATTTGGATTTTTTCTAAGTACAAAATCGAGAGAGGCTAAAAATCACCTCTTTTTCCTTCTCTCGATCGGACACTTAGAAAAAAAAAAAAAAAAAAAAAAAAATTTGGATTTTTTCTAAGTACAAAATCGAGAGAGGCTAACAATCACCTCTTTTTCCTTCTCTCGATCAGACACTTAGAAAAAAAACGGAAAAAAAAAAAAAAAAATTTGGATTTTTTCTAAGTACAAAATCGAGAGAGGCTAAAAATCACCTCTTTTTCCTTCTCTCGATCGGACACTTAGAAAAAAAAAAAAAAAAAAAAAAAATTTGGATTTTTTCTAAGTACAAAATCGAGAGAGGCTAAAATCACCTCTTTTTCCTTCTCTCGATCGGACACTTAGAAAAAAAAAAAAAAAAAAAAAAAAAAATTTGGATTTTTTCTAAGTACAAAATCGAGAGAGGCTAAAAATCACCTCTTTTTCCTTCTCTCGATCGGACACTTAGAAAAAAAAAAAAAAAAAAAAAAAATTTGGATTTTTTCTAAGTACAAAATCGAGAGAGGCGAACAATCACCTCTTTTTCCTTCTCTCGATCAGACACTTAGAAAAAAAACGGAAAAAAAAAAAAAAAAAATTTGGATTTTTTCTAAGTACAAAATCGAGAGAGGCTAAAAATCACCTCTTTTTCCTTCTCTCGATCGGACACTTAGAAAAAAAAAAAAAAAAAAAAAAAAATTTGGATTTTTTCTAAGTACAAAATCGAGAGAGGCTAACAATCACCTCTTTTTCCTTCTCTCGATCAGACACTTAGAAAAAAAACGGAAAAAAAAAAAAAAAAAATTTGGATTTTTTCTAAGTACAAAATCGAGAGAGGCTAAAAATCACCTCTTTTTCCTTCTCTCGATCGGACACTTAGAAAAAAAAAAAAAAAAAAAAAAAAATTTGGATTTTTTCTAAGTACAAAATCGAGAGAGGCTAAAAATCACCTCTTTTTCCTTCTCTCGATCAGACACTTAGAAAAAAAACGGAAAAAAAAAAAAAAAAAATTTGGATTTTTTCTCAGTACAAAATCGAGAGAGGCTAAAAATCACCTCTTTTTCCTTCTCTCGATCGGACACTTAGAAAAAAAAAAAAAAAAAAAAAATTTTGATTTTTCTAAGTACAAAATCGAGAGAGGCTAAAAATCACCTCTTTTTCCTTCTCTCGATCAGACACTTAGAAAAAAAACGGAAAAAAAAAAAAAAAAATTTGGATTTTTTCTAAGTACAAAATCGAGAGAGGCTAAAAATCACCTCTTTTTCCTTCTCTCGATCAGACACTTAGAAAAAAAAAAAATAAAAATAAATTTGGATTTTTTCTAAGTACAAAATCGAGAGAGGCTAAAAATCACCTCTTTTTCCTTCTCTCGATCGGACACTTAGAAAAAAAAAGAAAAAAAAAAAAAAAAAATTTGGATTTTTTCTAAGTACAAAATCGAGAGAGGCTAAAAATCACCTCTTTTTCCTTCTCTCGATCGGACACTTAGAAAAAAAAAAAAAAAAAAAAAAAAAAAAATTGGATTTTTTCTAAGTACAAAATCGAGAGAGGCTAAAAATCACCTCTTTTTCCTTCTCTCGATCAGGACACTTAGAAAAAAAAACGGAAAAAAAAAAAAAAAAATTTGGATTTTTTCTAAGTACAAAATCGAGAGAGGCTAAAAATCACCTCTTTTTCCTTCTCTCGATCAGACACTTAGAAAAAAAACGGAAAAAAAAAAAAAAAAAATTTGGATTTTTTCTAAGTACAAAATCGAGAGAGGCTAAAAATCACCTCTTTTTCCTTCTCTCGATCGGACACTTAGAAAAAAAAAAAAAAAAAAAAAAAAATTTGGATTTTTTCTAAGTACAAAATCGAGAGAGGCTAAAAATCACCTCTTTTTCCTTCTCTCGATTGGACACTTAGAAAAAAAAAAAAAAAAAAAAAAAAAAATTTGGATTTTTTCTAAGTACAAAATCGAGAGAGGCTAAAAATCACCTCTTTTTCCTTCTCTCGATCGGACACTTAGAAAAAAAAAAAAAAAAAAAAAAAAATTTGGATTTTTTCTAAGTACAAAATCGAGAGAGGCTAAAAATCACCTCTTTTTCCTTCTCTCGATCAGACACTTAGAAAAAAAACGGAAAAAAAAAAAAAAAAATTTGGATTTTTTCTAAGTACAAAATCGAGAGAGGCTAAAAATCACCTCTTTTTCCTTCTCTCGATCAGACACTTAGAAAAAAAAACGGAAAAAAAAAATAAAAAAATTTGGATTTTTTCTAAGTACAAAATCGAGAGAGGCTAAAAATCACCTCTTTTCTTCTCTCGATCAGACACTTAGAAAAAAAACGGAAAAAAAAAAAAAAAAAAATTTGGATTTTTTCTAAGTACAAAATCGAGAGAGGCTAAAAATCACCTCTTTTTCCTTCTCTCGATCGGACACTTAGAAAAAAAAAAAAAAAAAAAAAAAAAATTTGGATTTTTTCTAAGTACAAAATCGAGAGAGGCTAAAAATCACCTCTTTTTCCTTCTCTCGATTGGACACTTAGAAAAAAAAAAAAAAAAAAAAAAAAAAATTTGGATTTTTTACTAAGTACAAAATCGAGAGAGGCTAAAAATCACCTCTTTTTCCTTCTCTCGATCGGACACTTAGAAAAAAAAAAAAAAAAAAAAAAAAATTTGGATTTTTTCTAAGTACAAAATCGAGAGAGGCTAAAAATCACCTCTTTTTCCTTCTCTCGATCAGACACTTAGAAAAAAAACGGAAAAAAAAAAAAAAAAATTTGGATTTTTTCTAAGTACAAAATCGAGAGAGGCTAAAAATCACCTCTTTTTCCTTCTCTCGATCAGACACTTAGAAAAAAAACGGAAAAAAAAAATAAAAAAATTTGGATTTTTTCTAAGTACAAAATCGAGAGAGGCTAAAAATCACCTCTTTTTCCTTCTCTCGATCAGACACTTAGAAAAAAAAATAAATAAATAAATTTGGATTTTTTCTAAGTACAAAATCGAGAGAGGCTAAAAATCACCTCTTTTTCCTTCTCTCGATCGGACACTTAGAAAAAAAAAAAAAAAAAAAAAAAAAAATTTGGATTTTTTCTAAGTACAAAATCGAGAGAGGCTAAAAATCACCTCTTTTTCCTTCTCTCGATCGGACACTTAGAAAAAAAAAAAAAAAAAAAAAAAAAAAAATTTGGATTTTTTCTAAGTACAAAATCGAGAGAGGCTAAAAATCACCTCTTTTTCCTTCTCTCGATCGGACACTTAGAAAAAAAAAAAAAAAAAAAAAAAAATTTGGATTTTTTATAAGTACAAAATCGAGAGAGGCTAAAAATCACCTCTTTTTCCTTCTCTCGATCAGACACTTAGAAAAAAAACGGAAAAAAAAAAAAAAAAATTTGGATTTTTTCTAAGTACAAAATCGAGAGAGGCTAAAAATCACCTCTTTTTCCTTCTCTCGATCGGACACTTAGAAAAAAAAAAAAAAAAAAAAAAAAAAATTTGGATTTTTTCTAAGTACAAAATCGAGAGAGGCTAAAAATCACCTCTTTTTCCTTCTCTCGATCAGACACTTAGAAAAAAAACGGAAAAAAAAATAAAAATATTTGGATTTTTTCTAAGTACAAAATCGAGAGAGGCTAAAAATCACCTCTTTTTCCTTCTCTCGATCGGACACTTAGAAAAAAAAAAAAAAAAAAAAAAAAATTTGGATTTTTTCTAAGTACAAAATCGAGAGAGGCTAAAAATCACCTCTTTTTCCTTCTCTCGATCGGACACTTAGAAAAAAAAAAAAAAAAAAAAAAAAAATTTGGATTTTTTCTAAGTACAAAATCGAGAGAGGCTAACAATCACCTCTTTTTCCTTCTCTCGATCAGACACTTAGAAAAAAAACGGAAAAAAAAAAAAAAAAATTTGGATTTTTTCTAAGTACAAAATCGAGAGAGGCTAAAAATCACCTCTTTTTCCTTCTCTCGATCGGACACTTAGAAAAAAAAAAAAAAAAAAAAAAAATTTGGATTTTTTCTAAGTACAAAATCGAGAGAGGCTAAAAATCACCTCTTTTTCCTTCTCTCGATCGGACACTTAGAAAAAAAAAAAAAAAAAAAAAAAATTTGGATTTTTTCTAAGTACAAAATCGAGAGAGGCTAAAAATCACCTCTTTTTCCTTCTCTCGATCGGACACTTAGAAAAAAAAAAAAAAAAAAAAAAATTTGGATTTTTTCTAAGTACAAAATCGAGAGAGGCGAACAATCACCTCTTTTTCCTTCTCTCGATCAGACACTTAGAAAAAAAACGGAAAAAAAAAAAAAAAAATTTGGATTTTTTCTAAGTACAAAATCGAGAGAGGCTAAAAATCACCTCTTTTTCCTTCTCTCGATCGGACACTTAGAAAAAAAAAAAAAAAAAAAAAAAATTTGGATTTTTTATAAGTACAAAATCGAGAGAGGCTAAAAATCACCTCTTTTTCCTTCTCTCGATCAGACACTTAGAAAAAAAACGGAAAAAAAAAAAAAAAAATTTGGATTTTTTCTAAGTACAAAATCGAGAGAGGCTAAAAATCACCTCTTTTTCCTTCTCTCGATCGGACACTTAGAAAAAAAGAAAAAAAAAAAAAAATTTGGATTTTTTCTAAGTACAAAATCGAGAGAGGCTAAAAATCACCTCTTTTTCCTTCTCTCGATCAGACACTTAGAAAAAAAACGGAAAAAAAAAAAAAAAATTTGGATTTTTTCTAAGTACAAAATCGAGAGAGGCTAAAAATCACCTCTTTTTCCTTCTCTCGATCAGACACTTAGAAAAAAAACAGAAAAAAAAAAAAAAATTTGGATTTTTTCTAAGTACAAAATCGAGAGAGGCTAAAAATCACCTCTTTTTCCTTCTCTCGATCAGACACTTAGAAAAAAAACAGAAAAAAAAAAAAAAAATTTGGATTTTTTCTAAGTACAAAATCGAGAGAGGCTAAAAATCACCTCTTTTTCCTTCTCTCGATCAGACACTTAGAAAAAAAACGGAAAAAAAAAAAAAAAAATTTGGATTTTTTCTAAGTACAAAATCGAGAGAGGCTAAAAATCACCTCTTTTTCCTTCTCTCGATCAGACACTTAGAAAAAAAACGGAAAAAAAAAAAAAAAAAATTTGGATTTTTTCTAAGTACAAAATCGAGAGAGGCTAAAAATCACCTCTTTTTCCTTCTCTCGATCGGACACTTAGAAAAAAAAAAAAAAAAAAAAAAAAATTTGGATTTTTTATAAGTACAAAATCGAGAGAGGCTAAAAATCACCTCTTTTTCCTTCTCTCGATCAGACACTTAGAAAAAAAACGGAAAAAAAAAAAAAAAATTTGGATTTTTTCTAAGTACAAAATCGAGAGAGGCTAAAAATCACCTCTTTTTCCTTCTCTCGATCGGACACTTAGAAAAAAAAAAAAAAAAAAAAAAAAAATTTGGATTTTTTCTAAGTACAAAATCGAGAGAGGCTAAAAATCACCTCTTTTTCCTTCTCTCGATCGGACACTTAGAAAAAAAAAAAAAAAAAAAAAAAAATTGGATTTTTTCTAAGTACAAAATCGAGAGAGGCTAAAAATCACCTCTTTTTCCTTCTCTCGATCGGACACTTAGAAAAAAAAAATAAATAAAAATAAAAATTTGGATTTTTTCTAAGTACAAAATCGAGAGAGGCTAAAAATCACCTCTTTTTCCTTCTCTCGATCGGACACTTAGAAAAAAAAAAAAAAAAAAAAAAAAATTTGGATTTTTTATAAGTACAAAATCGAGAGAGGCTAAAAATCACCTCTTTTTCCTTCTCTCGATCAGACACTTAGAAAAAAAACGGAAAAAAAAAATAAAAAATTTGGATTTTTTCTAAGTACAAAATCGAGAGAGGCTAAAAATCACCTCTTTTTCCTTCTCTCGATCGGACACTTAGAAAAAAAAAAAAAAAAAAAAAAAAAATTTGGATTTTTTCTAAGTACAAAATCGAGAGAGGCTAAAATCACCTCTTTTTCCTTCTCTCGATCGGACACTTAGAAAAAAAACGGTAGAAAAAAAAACGGGAAAAAAAAAAAAAAAATTTGGATTTTTTCTAAGTACAAAATCGAGAGAGGCTAAAAATCACCTCTTTTTCCTTCTCTCGATCGGACACTTAGAAAAAAAAAAAAAAAAAAAAAAAAATTGGATTTTTTATAAGTACAAAATCGAGAGAGGCTAAAAATCACCTCTTTTTCCTTCTCTCGATCAGACACTTAGAAAAAAAACGGGAAAAAAAATAAAAATATTTGGATTTTTTCTAAGTACAAAATCGAGAGAGGCTAAAAATCACCTCTTTTTCCTTCTCTCGATCGGACACTTAGAAAAAAAAAAAAAAAAAAAAAAAAATTTGGATTTTTTCTAAGTACAAAATCGAGAGAGGCTAAAAATCACCTCTTTTTCCTTCTCTCGATCGGACACTTAGAAAAAAAAAAAAAAAAAAAAAAAAAATTTGGATTTTTTCTAAGTACAAAATCGAGAGAGGCTAACAATCACCTCTTTTTCCTTCTCTCGATCAGACACTTAGAAAAAAAACGGAAAAAAAAAAAAAAAATTTGGATTTTTTCTAAGTACAAAATCGAGAGAGGCTAAAAATCACCTCTTTTTCCTTCTCTCGATCGGACACTTAGAAAAAAAAAAAAAAAAAAAAAAAAAATTTGGATTTTTTCTAAGTACAAAATCGAGAGAGGCTAAAAATCACCTCTTTTTCCTTCTCTCGATCGGACACTTAGAAAAAAAAAAAAAAAAAAAAAAAATTTGGATTTTTTCTAAGTACAAAATCGAGAGAGGCTAAAAATCACCTCTTTTTCCTTCTCTCGATCAGACACTTAGAAAAAAAACGGAAAAAAAAAAAAAAAAAATTTGGATTTTTTCTAAGTACAAAATCGAGAGAGGCTAAAAATCACCTCTTTTTCCTTCTCTCGATCGGACACTTAGAAAAAAAAAAAAAAAAAAAAAAAAATTTGGATTTTTTATAAGTACAAAATCGAGAGAGGCTAAAAATCACCTCTTTTTCCTTCTCTCGATCAGACACTTAGAAAAAAAACGGAAAAAAAAAAAAAAAAAATTTGGATTTTTTCTAAGTACAAAATCGAGAGAGGCTAAAAATCACCTCTTTTTCCTTCTCTCGATCGGACACTTAGAAAAAAAAAAAAAAAAAAAAAAAATTGGATTTTTTCTAAGTACAAAATCGAGAGAGGCTAAAAATCACCTCTTTTTCCTTCTCTCGATCAGACACTTAGAAAAAAAACGGAAAAAAAAAAAAAAAAATTTGGATTTTTTCTAAGTACAAAATCGAGAGAGGCTAAAAATCACCTCTTTTTCCTTCTCTCGATCAGACACTTAGAAAAAAAACAGAAAAAAAAAAAAAAATTTGGATTTTTTCTAAGTACAAAATCGAGAGAGGCTAAAAATCACCTCTTTTTCCTTCTCTCGATCAGACACTTAGAAAAAAAACAGAAAAAAAAAAAAAAAAATTTGGAATCGAGAGAGGCTAAAAATCACCTCTTTTTCCTTCTCTCGATCAGACACTTAGAAAAAAACGGAAAAAAAAAAAAAAAAAATTTGGATTTTTTCTAAGTACAAAATCGAGAGAGGCTAAAAATCACCTCTTTTTCCTTCTCTCGATCGGACACTTAGAAAAAAAAAAAAAAAAAAAAAAAATTTGGATTTTTTCTAAGTACAAAATCGAAAGAGGCTAAAAATCACCTCTTTTTCCTTCTCTCGATCGGACACTTAGAAAAAAAAAAAAAAAAAAAAAAAAAAATTGGGATTTTTTATAAGTACAAAATCGAGAGAGGCTAAAAATCACCTCTTTTTCCTTCTCTCGATCGGACACTTAGAAAAAAAAAAAAAAAAAAAAAAAATTTGGATTTTTTCTAAGTACAAAATCGAGAGAGGCTAAAAATCACCTCTTTTCCTTCTCTCGATCAGACACTTAGAAAAAAAACGGAAAAAAAAAAAAAAAAAATTTGGATTTTTCTAAGTACAAAATCGAGAGAGGCTAAAAATCACCTCTTTTTCCTTCTCTCGATCGGACACTTAGAAAAAAAAAAAAAAAAAAAAAAAAAAAATTTGGATTTTTTCTAAGTACAAAATCGAAAGAGGCTAAAAATCACCTCTTTTTCCTTCTCTCGATCGGACACTTAGAAAAAAAAAAAAAAAAAAAAAAAAAAATTGGGATTTTTTATAAGTACAAAATCGAGAGAGGCTAAAAATCACCTCTTTTTCCTTCTCTCGATCAGACACTTAGAAAAAAAACGGAAAAAAAAAAAAAAATATTTGGATTTTTTCTAAGTACAAAATCGAGAGAGGCTAAAAATCACCTCTTTTTCCTTCTCTCGATCAGACACTTAGAAAAAAAACGGAAAAAAAAAAAAAAAAAAATTTGGATTTTTTCTAAGTACAAAATCGAGAGAGGCTAAAAATCACCTCTTTTTCCTTCTCTCGATCGGACACTTAGAAAAAAAAAAAAAAAAAAAAAAAAATTGGATTTTTTCTAAGTACAAAATCGAGAGAGGCTAAAAATCACCTCTTTTTCTTCTCTCGATCAGACACTTAGAAAAAAAACGGAAAAAAAAAAAAAAAAATTTGGATTTTTTCTAAGTACAAAATCGAGAGAGGCTAAAAATCACCTCTTTTTCCTTCTCTCGATCGGACACTTAGGAAAAAAAAAAAAAAAAAATAAAAAAATTTGGATTTTTTCTAAGTACAAAATCGAGAGAGGCTAAAAATCACCTCTTTTTCCTTCTCTCGATCAGACACTTAGAAAAAAAACGGAAAAAAAAAAAAAAAAAATTTGGATTTTTTCTCAGTACAAAATCGAGAGAGGCTAAAAATCACCTCTTTTTCCTTCTCTCGATCGGACACTTAGAAAAAAAAAAAAAAAAAAAAAAAATTTTGATTTTTTCTAAGTACAAAAATCGAGAGAGGCTAAAATCACCTCTTTTTCCTTCTCTCGATCAGACACTTAGAAAAAAAACGGAAAAAAAAAAAAAAAAATTTGATTTTTTCTCAGTACAAAATCGAGAGAGGCTAAAAATCACCTCTTTTTCCTTCTCTCGATCGGACACTTAGAAAAAAAAAAAAAAAAAAAAAAATTTTGATTTTTTCTAAGTACAAAATCGAGAGAGGCTAAAAATCACCTCTTTTTCCTTCTCTCGATCAGACACTTAGAAAAAAAACGGAAAAAAAAAAAAAAAAATTTGGATTTTTTCTAAGTACAAAATCGAGAGAGGCTAAAAATCACCTCTTTTTCCTTCTCTCGATCAGACACTTAGAAAAAAAAAAATAAAAATAAATTTGGATTTTTTCTAAGTACAAAATCGAGAGAGGCTAAAAATCACCTCTTTTTCCTTCTCTCGATCGGACACTTAGAAAAAAAAAAAAAAAAAAAAAAAAATTTGGATTTTTTCTAAGTACAAAATCGAGAGAGGCTAAAAATCACCTCTTTTTCCTTCTCTCGATCGGACACTTAGAAAAAAAAAAAAAAAAAAAAAAAAAAAAATTTGGATTTTTTCTAAGTACAAAATCGAGAGAGGCTAAAAATCACCTCTTTTTCCTTCTCTCGATCAGACACTTAGAAAAAAAACGAAAAAAAAAAAAAAAAATTTGGATTTTTTCTAAGTACAAAATCGAGAGAGGCTAAAAATCACCTCTTTTTCCTTCTCTCGATCAGACACTTAGAAAAAAAACGAAAAAAAAAAAAAAAAATTTGGATTTTTTCTAAGTACAAATCGAGAGAGGCTAAAAATCACCTCTTTTTCCTTCTCTCGATCGGACACTTAGAAAAAAAAAAAAAAAAAAAAAAAAAATTTGGATTTTTTCTAAGTACAAAATCGAGAGAGGCTAAAAATCACCTCTTTTTCCTTCTCTCGATTGGACACTTAGAAAAAAAAAAAAAAAAAAAAAAAAAATTTGGATTTTTTACTAAGTACAAAATCGAGAGAGGCTAAAAATCACCTCTTTTTCCTTCTCTCGATCGGACACTTAGAAAAAAAAAAAAAAAAAAAAAAAAATTTGGATTTTTTCTAAGTACAAAATCGAGAGAGGCTAAAAATCACCTCTTTTTCCTTCTCTCGATCAGACACTTAGAAAAAAAACGGAAAAAAAAAAAAAAAATTTGGATTTTTTCTAAGTACAAAATCGAGAGAGGCTAAAAATCACCTCTTTTTCCTTCTCTCGATCAGACACTTAGAAAAAAAACGGAAAAAAAAAATAAAAAAATTTGGATTTTTTCTAAGTACAAAATCGAGAGAGGCTAAAAATCACCTCTTTTTCCTTCTCTCGATCAGACACTTAGAAAAAAAAAAAATAAATAAATTTGGATTTTTTCTAAGTACAAAATCGAGAGAGGCTAAAAATCACCTCTTTTTCCTTCTCTCGATCGGACACTTAGAAAAAAAAAAAAAAAAAAAAAAAAATTTGGATTTTTTCTAAGTACAAAATCGAGAGAGGCTAAAAATCACCTCTTTTTCCTTCTCTCGATCGGACACTTAGAAAAAAAAAAAAAAAAAAAAAAAAAAAAAATTTGGATTTTTTCTAAGTACAAAATCGAGAGAGGCTAAAAATCACCTCTTTTTCCTTCTCTCGATCGGACACTTAGAAAAAAAAAAAAAAAAAAAAAAAAATTTGGATTTTTTATAAGTACAAAATCGAGAGAGGCTAAAAATCACCTCTTTTTCCTTCTCTCGATCAGACACTTAGAAAAAAAACGGAAAAAAAAAAAAAAAATTTGGATTTTTTCTAAGTACAAAATCGAGAGAGGCTAAAATCACCTCTTTTTCCTTCTCTCGATCGGACACTTAGAAAAAAAAAAAAAAAAAAAAAAAAAAATTGGATTTTTTCTAAGTACAAAATCGAGAGAGGCTAAAAATCACCTCTTTTTCCTTCTCTCGATCAGACACTTAGAAAAAAAACGGAAAAAAAAATAAAAATATTTGGATTTTTTCTAAGTACAAAATCGAGAGAGGCTAAAAATCACCTCTTTTTCCTTCTCTCGATCGGACACTTAGAAAAAAAAAAAAAAAAAAAAAAAATTTGGATTTTTTCTAAGTACAAAATCGAGAGAGGCTAAAAATCACCTCTTTTTCCTTCTCTCGATCGGACACTTAGAAAAAAAAAAAAAAAAAAAAAAAAAAAATTGGATTTTTTCTAAGTACAAAATCGAGAGAGGCTAACAATCACCTCTTTTTCCTTCTCTCGATCAGACACTTAGAAAAAAAACGGAAAAAAAAAAAAAAAAATTTGGATTTTTTCTAAGTACAAAATCGAGAGAGGCTAAAAATCACCTCTTTTTCCTTCTCTCGATCGGACACTTAGAAAAAAAAAAAAAAAAAAAAAAAAATTTGGATTTTTTCTAAGTACAAAATCGAGAGAGGCTAAAATCACCTCTTTTTCCTTCTCTCGATCGGACACTTAGAAAAAAAAAAAAAAAAAAAAAAAAATTTGGATTTTTTCTAAGTACAAAATCGAGAGAGGCTAAAAATCACCTCTTTTCCTTCTCTCGATCGGACACTTAGAAAAAAAAAAAAAAAAAAAAAAAAATTTGGATTTTTTCTAAGTACAAAATCGAGAGAGGCGAACAATCACCTCTTTTTCCTTCTCTCGATCAGACACTTAGAAAAAAAACGGAAAAAAAAAAAAAAAAAATTTGGATTTTTCTAAGTACAAAATCGAGAGAGGCTAAAAATCACCTCTTTTTCCTTCTCTCGATCGGACACTTAGAAAAAAAAAATAAAAAAAAAAAAATTTGGATTTTTTATAAGTACAAAATCGAGAGAGGCTAAAAATCACCTCTTTTTCCTTCTCTCGATCAGACACTTAGAAAAAAAACGGAAAAAAAAAAAAAAAAAATTTGGATTTTTTCTAAGTACAAAATCGAGAGAGGCTAAAAATCACCTCTTTTTCCTTCTCTCGATCGGACACTTAGAAAAAAAAAAAAAAAAAAAAAAATTTGGATTTTTTCTAAGTACAAAATCGAGAGAGGCTAAAAATCACCTCTTTTTCCTTCTCTCGATCAGACACTTAGAAAAAAAACGGAAAAAAAAAAAAAAAAATTTGGATTTTTTCTAAGTACAAAATCGAGAGAGGCTAAAAATCACCTCTTTTTCCTTCTCTCGATCAGACACTTAGAAAAAAAACAGAAAAAAAAAAAAAAATTTGGATTTTTTCTAAGTACAAAATCGAGAGAGGCTAAAAATCACCTCTTTTTCCTTCTCTCGATCAGACACTTAGAAAAAAAACAGAAAAAAAAAAAAAAAATTGGATTTTTTTCTAAGTACAAAATCGAGAGAGGCTAAAAATCACCTCTTTTTCCTTCTCTCGATCAGACACTTAGAAAAAAAACGGAAAAAAAAAAAAAAAAAATTTGGGATTTTTTCTAAGTACAAAATCGAGAGAGGCTAAAAATCACCTCTTTTTCCTTCTCTCGATCAGACACTTAGAAAAAAAAACGAAAAAAAAAAAAAAAAAAATTTGGATTTTTCTAAGTACAAAATCGAGAGAGGCTAAAAATCACCTCTTTTTCCTTCTCTCGATCGGACACTTAGAAAAAAAAAAAAAAAAAAAAAAAAATTTGGATTTTTTATAAGTACAAAATCGAGAGAGGCTAAAAATCACCTCTTTTTCCTTCTCTCGATCAGACACTTAGAAAAAAAACGAAAAAAAAAAAAAAAAATTTGGATTTTTTCTAAGTACAAAATCGAGAGAGGCTAAAAAATCACCTCTTTTTCCTTCTCTCGATCGGACACTTAGAAAAAAAAAAAAAAAAAAAAAAAAAAATTTGGATTTTTTCTAAGTACAAATCGAGAGAGGCTAAAAATCACCTCTTTTTCCTTCTCTCGATCGGACACTTAGAAAAAAAAAAAAAAAAAAAAAAAAAATTGGGATTTTTTCTAAGTACAAAATCGAGAGAGGCTAAAAATCACCTCTTTTTCCTTCTCTCGATCGGACACTTAGAAAAAAAAAAATAAATAAAAATAAAAATTTGGATTTTTTCTAAGTACAAAATCGAGAGAGGCTAAAAATCACCTCTTTTTCCTTCTCTCGATCGGACACTTAGAAAAAAAAAAAAAAAAAAAAATAAAATTTGGATTTTTTATAAGTACAAAATCGAGAGAGGCTAAAAATCACCTCTTTTTCCTTCTCTCGATCAGACACTTAGAAAAAAAACGGAAAAAAAAAATAAAAAATTTGGATTTTTTCTAAGTACAAAATCGAGAGAGGCTAAAAATCACCTCTTTTTCCTTCTCTCGATCGGACACTTAGAAAAAAAAAAAAAAAAAAAAAAAAAATTTGGATTTTTTCTAAGTACAAAATCGAGAGAGGCTAAAAATCACCTCTTTTTCCTTCTCTCGATCGGACACTTAGAAAAAAAACGGGAAAAAAAAAAAAAAAATTTGGATTTTTTCTAAGTACAAAATCGAGAGAGGCTAAAAATCACCTCTTTTTCCTTCTCTCGATCGGACACTTAGAAAAAAAAAAAAAAAAAAAAAAAATTGGATTTTTTATAAGTACAAAATCGAGAGAGGCTAAAAATCACCTCTTTTTCCTTCTCTCGATCAGACACTTAGAAAAAAAACGGAAAAAAAAATAAAAATATTTGGATTTTTTCTAAGTACAAAATCGAGAGAGGCTAAAAATCACCTCTTTTTCCTTCTCTCGATCGGACACTTAGAAAAAAAAAAAAAAAAAAAAAAAAATTTGGATTTTTTCTAAGTACAAAATCGAGAGAGGCTAAAAATCACCTCTTTTTCCTTCTCTCGATCGGACACTTAGAAAAAAAAAAAAAAAAAAAAAAAAAATTTGGATTTTTTCTAAGTACAAAATCGAGAGAGGCTAACAATCACCTCTTTTTCCTTCTCTCGATCAGACACTTAGAAAAAAAACGGAAAAAAAAAAAAAAAAATTTGGATTTTTTCTAAGTACAAAATCGAGAGAGGCTAAAAATCACCTCTTTTTCCTTCTCTCGATCGGACACTTAGAAAAAAAAAAAAAAAAAAAAAAAAATTTGGATTTTTTCTAAGTACAAAATCGAGAGAGGCTAAAAATCACCTCTTTTTCCTTCTCTCGATCGGACACTTAGAAAAAAAAAAAAAAAAAAAAAAAATTTGGATTTTTTCTAAGTACAAAATCGAGAGAGGCTAAAAATCACCTCTTTTTCCTTCTCTCGATCAGACACTTAGAAAAAAAACGGAAAAAAAAAAAAAAAAAATTTGGATTTTTTCTAAGTACAAAATCGAGAGAGGCTAAAAATCACCTCTTTTTCCTTCTCTCGATCGGACACTTAGAAAAAAAAAAAAAAAAAAAAAAAATTTGGATTTTTTATAAGTACAAAATCGAGAGAGGCTAAAAATCACCTCTTTTTCCTTCTCTCGATCAGACACTTAGAAAAAAAACGGAAAAAAAAAAAAAAAAAATTTGGATTTTTTCTAAGTACAAAATCGAGAGAGGCTAAAAATCACCTCTTTTTCCTTCTCTCGATCGGACACTTAGAAAAAAAAAAAAAAAAAAAAAATTTGGATTTTTTCTAAGTACAAAATCGAGAGAGGCTAAAAATCACCTCTTTTTCCTTCTCTCGATCAGACACTTAGAAAAAAAACGGAAAAAAAAAAAATAAAATTTGGATTTTTTCTAAGTACAAAATCGAGAGAGGCTAAAAATCACCTCTTTTTCCTTCTCTCGATCAGACACTTAGAAAAAAAACAGAAAAAAAAAAAAAAATTTGGATTTTTTCTAAGTACAAAATCGAGAGAGGCTAAAAATCACCTCTTTTTCCTTCTCTCGATCAGACACTTAGAAAAAAAACAGAAAAAAAAAAAAAAAATTTGGATTTTTTTCTAAGTACAAAATCGAGAGAGGCTAAAAATCACCTCTTTTTCCTTCTCTCGATCAGACACTTAGAAAAAAAACGGAAAAAAAAAAAAAAAAATTTGGATTTTTTCTAAGTACAAAATCGAGAGAGGCTAAAAATCACCTCTTTTTCCTTCTCTCGATCGGACACTTAGAAAAAAAAAAAAAAAAAAAAAAAAATTTGGATTTTTTCTAAGTACAAAATCGAGAGAGGCTAAAAATCACCTCTTTTTCCTTCTCTCGATCAGACACTTAGAAAAAAAACGGAAAAAAAAAAAAAAAAAATTTGGATTTTTTCTAAGTACAAAATCGAGAGAGGCTAAAAATCACCTCTTTTTCCTTCTCTCGATCGGACACTTAGAAAAAAAAAAAAAAAAAAAAAAAAAAAATTTGGATTTTTTCTAAGTACAAAATCGAAAGAGGCTAAAAATCACCTCTTTTTCCTTCTCTCGATCGGACACTTAGAAAAAAAAAAAAAAAAAAAAAAAAAAATTGGGATTTTTTATAAGTACAAAATCGAGAGAGGCTAAAAATCACCTCTTTTTCCTTCTCTCGATCAGACACTTAGAAAAAAAACGGAAAAAAAAAAAAAAATATTTGGATTTTTTCTAAGTACAAAATCGAGAGAGGCTAAAAATCACCTCTTTTTCCTTCTCTCGATCAGACACTTAGAAAAAAACGGAAAAAAAAAAAAAAAAAAATTTGGATTTTTTCTAAGTACAAAATCGAGAGAGGCTAAAAATCACCTCTTTTTCCTTCTCTCGATCGGACACTTAGAAAAAAAAAAAAAAAAAAAAAAAAAAATTGGATTTTTTCTAAGTACAAAATCGAAAGAGGCTAAAAATCACCTCTTTTTCCTTCTCTCGATCGGACACTTAGAAAAAAAAAAAAAAAAAAAAAAAAAATTTGGATTTTTTCTAAGTACAAAATCGAGAGAGGCTAAAAATCACCTCTTTTTCCTTCTCTCGATCGGACACTTAGAAAAAAAAAAAAAAAAAAAAAAAATTTGGATTTTTTCTAAGTACAAAATCGAGAGAGGCTAAAAATCACCTCTTTTTCCTTCTCTCGATCAGACACTTAGAAAAAAAACGGAAAAAAAAAAAAAAAAAAATTTGGATTTTTTCTAAGTACAAAATCGAGAGAGGCTAAAAATCACCTCTTTTTCCTTCTCTCGATCGGACACTTAGAAAAAAAAAAGAAAAAAAAAAAAAAAAAATTTGGATTTTTTCTAAGTACAAAATCGAAAGAGGCTAAAAATCACCTCTTTTTCCTTCTCTCGATCGGACACTTAGAAAAAAAAAAAAAAAAAAAAAAAAAAATTGGGATTTTTTCTAAGTACAAAATCGAGAGAGGCTAAAAATCACCTCTTTTTCCTTCTCTCGATCAGACACTTAGAAAAAAAACGGAAAAAAAAAAAAAAAAATTTGGATTTTTTCTAAGTACAAAATCGAGAGAGGCTAAAAATCACCTCTTTTTTCCTTCTCTCGATCGGACACTTAGAAAAAAAAAAATAAATAAAATAAAATTTGGATTTTTTCTAAGTACAAAATCGAGAGAGGCTAAAAATCACCTCTTTTCCTTCTCTCGATCAGACACTTAGAAAAAAAACGGAAAAAAAAAAAAAAAAAAATTTGGATTTTTTCTAAGTACAAAATCGAGAGAGGCTAAAAATCACCTCTTTTTCCTTCTCTCGATCGGACACTTAGAAAAAAAAAAAAAAAAAAAAAAAAAATTTGGATTTTTTCTAAGTACAAAATCGAAAGAGGCTAAAATCACCTCTTTTTCCTTCTCTCGATCGGACACTTAGAAAAAAAAAAAAAAAAAAAAAAAAAAATTGGGATTTTTTATAAGTACAAAATCGAGAGAGGCTAAAAATCACCTCTTTTTCCTTCTCTCGATCGGACACTTAGAAAAAAAAAAAAAAAAAAAAAAAATTTGGATTTTTTCTAAGTACAAAATCGAGAGAGGCTAAAAATCACCTCTTTTTCCTTCTCTCGATCAGACACTTAGAAAAAAAACGGAAAAAAAAAAAAAAAAAATTTGGATTTTTTCTAAGTACAAAATCGAGAGAGGCTAAAAATCACCTCTTTTTCCTTCTCTCGATCGGACACTTAGAAAAAGAAAAAAAAAAAAAAAAAAAAATAAAAAATTTGGATTTTTTCTAAGTACAAAATCGAAAGAGGCTAAAAATCACCTCTTTTTCCTTCTCTCGATCCGGACACTTAGAAAAAAAATAAAAAAAAAATAAAAAATTGGGATTTTTATAAGTACAAAATCGAGAGAGGCTAAAAATCACCTCTTTTTCCTTCTCTCGATCGGACACTTAGAAAAAAAAAAAAAAAAAAAAAAAATTTGGATTTTTTCTAAGTACAAAATCGAGAGAGGCTAAAAATCACCTCTTTTCCTTCTCTCGATCAGACACTTAGAAAAAAAACGGAAAAAAAAAAAAAAAAAAATTTGGATTTTTTCTAAGTACAAAATCGAGAGAGGCTAAAAATCACCTCTTTTTCCTTCTCTCGATCGGACACTAGAAAAAAAAAAAAAAAAAAAAAAAAAAATTTGGATTTTTTCTAAGTACAAAATCGAAAGAGGCTAAAAATCACCTCTTTTTCCTTCTCTCGATCGGACACTTAGAAAAAAAAAAAAAAAAAAAAAAAAAATTGGGATTTTTTCTAAGTACAAAATCGAGAGAGGCTAACAATCACCTCTTTTTCCTTCTCTCGATCAGACACTTAGAAAAAAAACGGAAAAAAAAAAAAAAAAAATTTGGATTTTTTCTAAGTACAAAATCGAGAGAGGCTAAAAATCACCTCTTTTCCTCTCTCGATCAGACACTTAGAAAAAAAACTGAAAAAAAAAAAAAAAAAATTTGGATTTTTTCTAAGTACAAAATCCAGAGAGGCTAAAAATCACCTCTTTTTCCTTCTCTCGATCGGACACTTAGAAAAAAAAGAAAAAAAAAAAAAAAAAATTGGATTTTTTCTAAGTACAAAATCGAGAGAGGCTAAAAATCACCTCTTTTTCCTTCTCTCGATCAGACACTTAGAAAAAAAACGGAAAAAAAAAAAAAACAATTGGATTTTTTCTAAGTACAAAATCGAGAGAGGCTAAAAA
>NW_026908256.1:0-34241 GCF_033978785.1 Entelurus aequoreus
TTAGATCCACTAATGGACTGGACTCTCACACTATTATGTTTAGATCCACTACGGACTGGACTCTCACACTATTATATTAGATCCACTATGGACTGGACTCTCACACTATTATATTAGATCCACTATGGACTGGACTCTCACACTATTATGTTAGATCCACTATGGACTGGACTCTCACACTATTATATTAGATCCACTATGGACTGGACTCTCACACTATTATGTTAGATCCACTATGGACTGGACTCTCACTATTATGTTAGATCCACTATGGACTGGACTCTCACACTATTATGTTAGATCCACTATGGACTGGGCTCTCACACTATTATGTTAGATCCACTATGGACTGGACTCTCACTATTATGTTAGATCCACTATGGACTGGCCTCTCACACTATTATGTTAGATCCACTATGGACTAGACTCTCACAATATTATGTTGGATCCACTATGGACTGGACTCTCACTATTATGTTAGATCCACTATGGACTGGACTCTCTACACTATTATGTTAGATCCACTATGGACTGGACTCTCACTATTATGTTAGATCCACTATGGACTGGACTCTCACTATTATGTTAGATCCACTATGGACTGGACTCTCACACTATTATGTTAGATCCACTATGGACTGGACTCTCACTATTATGTTAGATCCACTATGGACTGGACTCTCACACTATTATGTTAGATCCACTACGGACTGGACTCTCACACTATTATGTTAGATCCACTATGGACTGGACTCTCACTATTATGTTAGATCCACTATGGACTGGACTCTCACTATTATGTTAGATCCACTATGGACTGGACTCTCACACTATTATGTTAGATCCACTATGGACTGGACTCTCACTATTATGTTAGATCCACTATGGACTGGACTCTCACTATTATGTTAGATCCACTATGGACTGGACTCTCACACTATTATGGTTAGATCCACTATGGACTGGACTCTCACTATTATGTTAGATCCACTATGGACTGGACTCTCTCACTATTATGTTAGATCCACTATGGACTGGACTCTCACACTATTATATTAGATCCACATTGGACTGGACTCTCACTATTATGTTAGATCCACTATGGACTGGACTCTCACACTAATTATGTTAGATCCACTACGGACTGGACTCTCACACTATTATATTAGATCCACTATGGACTGGACTCTCACACTATTAATATTAGATCCACTATGGACTGGACTCTCACACTATTATGTTAGATCCACTATGGACTGGACTCTCTCACTATTATGTTAGATCCACTATGGACTGGACTCTCACACTATTATATTAGATCCACTATGGACTGGACTCTCACACTATTATGTTAGATCCACTATGGACTGGACTCTCTCACTATTATGTTAGATCCACTATGGACTGGACTCTCACTATTATGTTGGCTCCACTATGGACTGGACTCTCACACTATTATGTTAGATCCACTATGGACTGGACTCTCACTATTATGTTAGATCCACTATGGACTGGACTCTCACTATTATGTTAGATCCACTATGGACTGGACTCTCACACTATTATATTAGATCCACTATGGACTGGACTCTCACACTATTATATTAGATCCACTATGGACTGGACTCTCACACTATTATGTTAGATCCACTACTGACTGGACTCTCACACTATTATATTAGATCCACTATGGACTGGACTCTCACACTTATTATGTTAGATCCACTATGGACTGGACTCTCTCACTATTATGTCTAGATCCACTATGGACTGGACTCTCACTATTATGTTAGATCCACTATGGACTGGACTCTCACACTATTATGTTAGATCCAATATGGACTGGACTCTCACTATTATGTTAGCTCCACTATGGACTGGACTCTCACACTATTATGTTAGATCCACTATGGACTGGACTCTCACTATTATGTTAGATCCACTATGGACTGGACTCTCACACTATTATGTTAGATCCACTATGGACTGGACTCTCACTATTATGTTAGATCCACTATGGACTGGACTCTCACTATTATGTTAGATCCACTATGGACTGGACCCTCACACTATTATGTTAGATCCACTATGGACTGGACTCTCACACTATTATGTTAGATCCACTATGGACTGGACTCTCACACTATTATGTTAGATCCACTATGGACTGGACTCTCACTATTATGTTAGATCCACTATGGACTGGACTCTCACACTATTATGTTAGATCATCTATGGACTGGACTCTCACAATATTATGTTAGATCCACTATGGACTGGACTCTCACTATTATGTTAAATCCACTATGGACTGGACTCTCACTATTATGTTGGATCCACTATGGACTGGACTCTCACTATTATGTTAGATCCACTATGGACTGGACTCTCACTATTATGTTAGATCCACTATGGACTGGACTCTCACTATTATGTTAGATCCACTATGGACTGGACTCTCACACTATTATGTTAGATCCACTATGGACTGGACTCTCACTATTATGTTAGATCCACTATGGACTGGACTCTCACACTATTATGTTTAGATCCACTATGGACTGGACTCTCATTATTATGTTAGATCCACTATGGACTGGACTCTCACTATTATGTTAGATCCACTATGGACTGGACTCTCACTATTATGTTAGATCCACTATGGACTGGACTCTCACACTATTATGTTAGATCCACTATGGACTGGACTCTCACACTATTATGTTAGATCCACTATGGACTGGATTCTCACTATTATGTTAGATCCACTATGGACTGGACTCTCACACTATTATGTTAGATCCACTATGGACTGGACTCTCACTATTATGTTAGATCCACTATGGACTGGACTCTCACACTATTATGTTAGATCCACTATGGACTGGACTCTCACACTATTATGTTAGATCCACTATGGACTGGACTCTCACTATTATGTTAGATCCACTATGGACTGGACTCTCATTATTATGTTAGATCCACTATGGACTGGACTCCCACACTATTATGTTAGATCCACTATGGACTGGACTCTCACTATTATGTTAGATCCACTATGGACTGGACTCACACTATTATGTTAGATCCACTATGGACTGGACTCTCACACTATTATGTTAGATCCACTATGGACTGGACTCTCACTATTATGTTAGATCCACTATGGACTGGACTCTCACTATTATGGTTAGATCCACTATGGACTGGACTCTCTCACTATTATGTTAGATCCACTATGGACTTGGACTCTCACACTATTATATTAGATCCACATTGGACTGGACTCTCACTATTATGTTAGATCCACTATGGACTGGACTCTCACACTATTATGTTAGATCCACTACGGACTGGACTCTCACACTATTATATTAGATCCACTATGGACTGGACTCTCACACTATTATATTAGATCCACTATGGACTGGACTCTCTCACTATTATGTTAGATCCACTATGGACTGGACTCTCACACTATTATATTAGATCCACTATGGACTGGACTCTCACACTATTATGTTAGATCCACTATGGACTGGACTCTCACTATTATGTTAGATCCACTATGGACTGGACTCTCACTATTATGTTAGATCCACTATGGACTGGGCTCTCACACTATTATGTTAGATCCACTATGGACTGGACTCTCACTATTATGTTAGATCCACTATGGACTGGACTCTCACACTATTATGTTAGATCCACTATGGACTAGACTCTCACAATATTATGTTAGATCCACTATGGACTGGACTCTCACTATTATGTTAGATCCACTATGGACTGGACTCTCACACTATTATGTTAGATCCACTATGGACTGGACTCTCTCACTATTATGTTAGATCCACTATGGACTGGACTCTCACTATTATGTTAGATCCACTATGGACTGGACTCTCACTCTATTATGGTTAGATCCACTATGGACTGGACTCTCACTATTATGTTAGAGTCCACTATGGACTGGACTCTCACACTATTATGTTAGATCCACTACGGACTGGACTCTCACACTATTATATTAGATCCACTATGGACTGGACTCTCACACTATTATGTTAGATCCACTATGGACTGGACTCTCACTATTATGTTAGATCCACTATGGACTGGACTCTCACACTATTATGTTAGATCCACTATGGACTGGACTCTCACTATTATGTTAGATCCACTATGACTGGACTCTCACTATATGTTAGATCCACTATGGACTGGACTCTCACACTATTATGTTAGATCCACTATGGACTGGACTCTCACTATTATGTTAGATCCACTATGACTGGACTCTCTCACTATTATGTTAGATCCACTATGGACTGGACTCTCACACTATTATATTAGATCCACATTGGACTGGACTCTCACTATTATGTTAGATCCACTATGGACTGGACTCTCACACTATTATGTTAGATCCACTACGGACTGGACTCTCACACTATTATATTAGATCCACTATGGACTGGACTCTCACACTATTATATTAGATCCACTATGGACTGGACTCTCACACTATTATGTTAGATCCACTATGGACTGGACTCTCTCACTATTATGTTAGATCCACTATGGACTGGACTCTCACACTATTATATTAGATCCACTATGGACTGGACTCTCACACTATTATGTTAGATCCACTATGGACTGGACTCTCTCACTATTATGTTAGATCCACTATGGACTGGACTCTCACTATTATGTTGGATCCACTATGGACTGGACTCTCACACTATTATGTTAGATCCACTATGGACTGGACTCTCACTATTATGTTAGATCCACTATGGACTGGACTCTCACTATTATGTTAGATCCACTATGGACTGACTCTCACACTATTATATTAGATCCACTATGGACTGGACTCTCACACTATTATATTAGATCCACTATGGACTGGACTCTCACACTATGTATGTTAGATCACTACTGACTGGACTCTCACACTATTATATTAGATCCACTATGGACTGGACTCTCACACTATATAGTTAGATCCACTATGGACTGGACTCTCTCACTATTATGTTAGATCCACTATGGACTGGACTCTCACTATTATGTTAGATCCACTATGGACTGGACTCTCACACTATTATGTTAGATCCAATATGGACTGGACTCTCACTATTATGTTAGCTCCACTATGGACTGGACTCTCACACTATTATGTTAGATCCACTATGGACTGGACTCTCACTATTATGTTAGATCCACTATGGACTGGACTCTCACACTATTATGTTAGATCCACTATGGACACGGACTCTCACTATTATGTTGAGATCCACTATGGACTGGACTCTCACTATTATGTTAGATCCACTATGGACTGGACCGCTCACACTATTATGTTAGATCCACTATGGACTGGACTCTCACACTTTTATGTTAGATCCACTATGGACTGGACTCTCACACTATTATGTTAGATCCACTATGGACTGGACTCTCACTATTATGTTAGATCCACTATGGACTGGACTCTCACACTATTATGTTAGATCCACTATGGACTGGACTCTCACAATATTATGTTAGATCCACTATGGACTGGGACTCTCACTATTATGTTAAATCCACTATGGACTGGACTCGTCACTATTATGTTGGATCCACTATGGACTGGACTCTCACTATTATGTTAGATCCACTATGGACTGGACTCTCACTATTATGTTAGATCCACTATGGACTGGACTCTCACTATTATGTTAGATCCACTATGGACTGGACTCTCACACTATTATGTTAGATCCACTATGGACTGGACTCTCACTATTATGTTAGATCCACTATGGACTGGACTCTCACACTATTATGTTAGATCCACTATGGACTGGACTCTCATTATTATGTTAGATCCACTATGGACTGGACTCTCACTATTATGTTAGATCCACTATGGACTGGACTCTCACTATTATGTTAGATCCACTATGGACTGGACTCTCACACTATTATGTTAGATCCACTATGGACTGGACTCTCACACTATTATGTTAGATCCACTATGGACTGGATTCTCACTATTATGTTAGATCCACTATGGACTGGACTCTCACACTATTATGTTAGATCCACTATGGACTGGACTCTCACACTATTATGTTAGATCCACTATGGACTGGACTCTCACACTATTATGTTAGATCCACTATGGACTGGATTCTCACTATTATGTTAGATCCACTATGGACTGGACTCTCACACTATTATGTTAGATCCACTATGGACTGGACTCTCACAATATTATGTTAGATCCACTATGGACTGGACTCTCACTATTATGTTAGATCCACTATGGACTGGACTCTCACTATTATTTAGATCCACTATGGACTGGACTCTCACACTATTATGTTAGATCCACTATGGACTGGACTCTCACTATTATGTTAGATCCACTATGGACTAGGACTCTCACACTATTATGTTAGATCCACTATGGACTGGACTCTCACTATTATGTTAGATCCACTATGGACTGGACTCTCACACTATTATGTTAGATCCACTATGGACTGGACTCTCACTATTATGTTAGATCCACTATGGACTGGACTCTCACACTATTATGTTAGATCCACTATGACTGGACTCTCACTATTATGTTAGATCCACTATGGACTGGACTCTCACTATTATGTTAGATCCACTATGGACTGGACTCTCACACTATTATGTTAGATCCACTATGGACTGGACTCTCACTATTATGTTAGATCCACTATGGACTGGACTCTCACACTATTATGTTAGATCCACTATGGACTGGACTCTCACACTATTATGTTAGATCCACTATGGACTGGACTCTCACACTATTGTATTAGATCCACTATGGACTGGACTCTCACTATTATGTTAGATCCACTATGGACTGGACTCTCACTATTATGTTAGATCCACTATGGACTGGACTCTCACTATTATGTTAGATCCACTATGGACTGGACTCTCACACTATTATGTTAGATCCACTATGGACTGGACTCTCACTATTATGTTAGATCCACTATGGACTGGACTCTCACACTATTATGTTAGATCCACTATGGACTGGACTCTCATTATTATGTTAGATCCACTATGGACTGGACTCTCACTATTAGTTAGATCCACTATGGACTGGACTCTCTATTATGTAGATCCACTATGGACTGGACTCTCACACTATTATGTTTAGATCCACTATGGACTGGACTCTCACAATATTATGTTAGATCCACTATGGACTGGATTCTCACTATTATGTTAGATCCACTATGGACTGGACTCTCACACTATTATGTTAGATCCACTATGGACTGGACTCTCACACTATTATGTTAGATCCACTATGGACTGGACTCTCACACTATTATGTTAGATCCACTATGGACTGGATCTCACTATTATGTTAGATCCACTATGGACTGGACTCTCACACTATTATGTTAGATCCACTATGGACTGGACTCTCACAATATTATTTTAGATCCACTATGGACTGGACTCTCACTATTATGTTAGATCCACTATGGACTGGACTCTCACTATAATGTTAGATCCACTATGGACTGGACTCTCACACTATTATGTTTAGATCCACTATGGACTGGACTCTCACTATTATGTTAGATCCACTATGGACTGGACTCTCACACTATTATGTTAGATCCACTATGGACTGGACTCTCACTATTATGTTAGATCCACTATGGACTGGACTCTCACACTATTATGTTAGATCCACTATGGACTGGACTCTCACTATTATGTTAGATCCACTATGGACTGGACCATCACACTATTATGTTAGATCCACTATGGACTGGACTCTCACTATTATGTTAGATCCACTATGGACTGGACTCTCACTGATTATGTTAGATCCACTATGGACTGGACTCTCACACTATTATGTTAGATCCACTATGGACTGGACTCTCACTATTATGTTAGATCCACTATGGACTGGACTCTCACACTATTATGTTAGATCCACTATGGACTGGACTCTCACACTATTATTGTTAGATCCACTACGGACTGGACTCTCACACTATTATATTAGATCCACTATGGACTGGACTCTCACTATTATGTTAGATCCACTATGGACTGGACTCTCACACTATTATGTTAGATCCACTATGGACTGGACTCTCACTATTATGTTAGATCCACTATGGACTGGACTCTCACTATTATGTTAGATCCACTATGGACTGGACTCTCACACTATTATGTTAGATCCACTATGGACTGGACTCTCACTATTATGTTAGATCCACTATGGACTGGACTCTCACACTATTATGTTAGATCCACTATGGACTGGACTCACACTATTATGTTAGATCCACTATGGACTGGACTCACACTATTATGTTAGATCCACTATGGACTGGACTCACACTATTATGTTAGATCCACTATGGACTGGACTCTCACAATATTATGTTAGATCCACTATGACTGGACTCTCACACTATTATATTAGATCCACTATGGACTGGACTCTCACACTATTATGTTAGATCCACTATGGACTGGACTCTCACTATTATGTTAGATCCACTATGGACTGGACTCTCACACTATTATGTTAGATCCACTATGGACTGGACTCTCACACTATTATGTTGGATCCACTATGGACTGGACTCACACTATTATGTTAGATCCACTATGGACTGGACTCTCACACTATTATGTTAGATCCACTATGGACTGGACTCTCACACTATTATGTTAGATCCACTATGGACTGGACTCTCACACTATTATGTTAGATCCACTATGGACTGGACTTTCACAATATTATGTTAGATCCACTATGGATTGGACTTTCACACTATTATGTTAGATCCACTATGGACTGGACTCTCACACTATTATGTTAGATCCACTATGGACTGGACTCTCGACTATTATGTTAGATCCACTATGGACTGGACTCTCACACTATTATGTTAGATCCACTATGGACTGGACTTTCACAATATTATGTCAGACCCACTGGACGTCCATTGCATCCGGTCTCCCCTAGAGGAGGGTGCGGGGGGGGGGGGGGGGGGGTCACCCACGTATGTGGTCCTCTCCAAGGTTTCTCATAGTCATTCACATCGACGTCCCACTGGGGTTGGGAGTTTTTCTTGTGGCTTGTGCAGCCCTTTGAGACACTTGTGATTTAGGGCTATATAAATAAACATTGATGATTGATTGATTGATTGAGAGGTGGCGTCCATGCGACGACAGAATTGTCTTGTTAAGAACTTAAGTTCACTTTCTTGTTCTGGGGGGTCCGTAGATCATTCATTCACGAGGATAATGCATACATTTATTGTTTGTTTTCAAAACGCTTACAAAAACCCTCTGCATTTGACCCATCCCCTTGATCACCCCCTGGGAGGCAGAGGGGAGCAGTGGGCAGCAGCGGTGGCCACGCCGGGAATCATTTTTGGTGGTTAATGACAACCTTTATCCAAAACACAATATAGAATGTGAGATATAAGAGCAGACCTGGGCAAATTAAGGGCCGGGGGCCACATGCGGCCCGTTAAGCTTTTCAATCTGGCCCGCCGGACATTCCCAAATAATGTTTTTAGATGTTTAAGATGGAAAGTGTAGCTGCCATTATGATGTGCACTCATGTTTTATAATGACCGTAAGTCTTGAACTATACTAAGTCTTTCCATGCTTGGAATCTGCGCTCTCGAATGATATACTACACTGTAAAAAAAATTACGTTAAAAAAAACGGTCTTCTACTGGCAGCTACGGCTGCCAAACGAAAACCATAAAATTAAAGTAAAACATTGTAATGCATATTTACAGAAATTTTCATGAAATGTTTTGCGGAAAAATATCGTGATTTTACATGAATTTGAAAGTAATTTAAGAAAACAGAAAATGCTATGTATAATTAATTTGGTATTTTTCTGTAAAAAAAAAAATAGAAATATACATAGTTTGTCATTACTGGCATATTACTTAAAATAACAGGCGGATTGTTTATTTACAGATAATGTCTTCAATTCTACAGTTTTATAAACTATTTAAAAAAAAATTGAAAAATAAAACAGTAGAAATTTAGAGTAAATTAACCATAAAAAATAGGATTTTTTTTTTTTTTACAGTGTAGTTACTATGGTCATCTAATTAGTTACTAAGGTAATCTACTTAGTTACTATGGTAATGTAGGTCACAGCAGCTCAGACGAGGCACCAAGCAGTGTGGGCGGGGAGCGTTTCCACAGAGTGGCCTGAAATACGGGTGTCAGGGACAGACGCGGAAGGAGATTTTTACAACAAAGTTCTACCAGAAAATGGATATTATATCAGATTGTAGGTGGGGGTTTTTTTTTTACCTTTCGCATTCATATTCCGCCGTGTTTGTTGCATTTTTGTTGCGTTTCGCTTGATTGTAAAATATGTAGATGGAGAGTGGGTGTGACGTTCATATGTTGTCAATATTCAGTGTTTTATCCTTCATAGTTAATATTGTAAATCCCACATTCAGTAGAAAATGTTAAATTCCATTCCGTTTCTTAAGGCGGTCTGTCATAACGTTTTAGCATTCAATCAGACATTTTTGAAATTAGTGTTCCTAAAAATAGAACCCAAACACACACATATTGTACAGCAGATTGTCACAGCTTATTTATGTGTACAGCTCTGGTAATGGATACATTCGCCCCCACCTGCACAAATGTACTTCAAAATGTAACAATCAAAGTAAATATGACTTTTTTTGTTTGTTTACTAGGGCATGCATGTATAATATGCATTAGTTTGACCATTTAAAATCAACGATAATAAAAAGGAGATGCTTGGGAATAGCATAAAAATGCCCCAAAAACTAAAAATATTTGGTGTAACCATCATGAGCGTTCTGTTCAGGTATATTTCTTTTATATTTTGATAAATCATCATAAATAGGTATTGATCAATCTTTAAGATGTGTGTATTTGATTTCAGTTTGCTTTTGACATCTTATTTAGAATTGTAGTTGAAACTTTTGCAACCTTGTGTTGCGCTCATGATGGCGTAACCAAACTAGATTATTTTGAATATTTATTCCCTTTTTTACATTTAGTATATTTAAATATACTGTGTTTTATGCTTTTTTTTTGTTTTTGGAACATGTACTATACATATAATACAATAAAGTCCCATATAAAATTAGGTTTCTAGCAATACTTTCATTTTGCCTTTGAAAGTAACACTCCAATGTCCATTCGTGGAGCTCTACACATATGTTTGTGTGTGTGCGTGCGTATATTTATATTTGTATATATAAAAAAACGTATAGATATATATATACATACCGGCCCCCAGACACATTTTTTTCTCTAAATGTGGCCCCCCGAGTCAAAATAATTGCCCAGGCCTGTATAGGAGGATAATGCATACATTTATCATTTGTTTTTCAAAACGCTTACAAAAAAGTGGGACCCCAAAAATTGACTGTGGGACCCCATTTAGAAAATTCCTAGTGCCAACATGGATGGAGTATTGGTGCGTGCAAAACAGCTGTGTTCTAATACTAATCAAATATCATCCCGGGGGCCATAGATCACTCATTTGCGGGCCGAATCTGGCCCGCGGGCCTTGACTTTGACACCCCTGAAAGGGTTAAATAATAATTCAAACAAATGGGAAGCAACGCTGATCAATGACAATAATGTTTGTGTCTCATTACAACGTTATTGCTGCATGTTTTGTTTAATAATAAACCTGGTACAGTACACTAATAAATGTCCCCAGATAAAATATTGACAAGAAAAATAAAATCCCATGGTTCAACATATAACGCTATGTAAATGTTATTAAAGCTATATCTTTTTACGTGTCAAATTAGCTTTTTTTGTCACTAAAAATGCACAAAGCGTGTCGGACTGAAATAGAAAATGTATTGAATGAGGTTCTTATTATTCCTGCAGATTACAGAACAAACAATGAAATGGTTTCCCTTCGATGGAAGAATGAGGGGTTTTTAATTGTTAAAAATAGGAGGATTGAAAGGTGATGTGAAGGCTAAAAAAAAAACAAAAAATAAGTATAAAATTATTGATAATACACATGGTGTATTTAATACATATCGGGAAGCGTCATATTTAAGAAGAGTCCGTCACGTCAGTACTCCACCTTGTTGTACAGGTTGTACAAAGGCAGGGCCGGCAGGTTGCTCCCGGGGTAGTAGAGGGGCGTCGGGAAGGCGATGGAGCGAGGGACCGGGACGCGCAGCAAGGAGCTGTCCTGAAAACCAGCGGCATGCCCACGAGTGTCTGCGCCGAGGCGTGCGCCATGTTGGCCGCCTCCAGCTCGGCGGACAGCTGCCGCTTCCACTTGTTCCTGCGGTTCTGAAACCAGGTCTTGACCTGCGTCTCGGTCAGCTGCAGGCTGGAGGCCAGGCAGGCGCGCTCCGAGCTGCTCAGGTAGCGCTTCATGTCGAAGGTGGACTCCAGCTGGTACACCTGGCTGCGGGAGAAGACGGTGCGCGTCTTCTTCTTGGCCGAGCCGCCCTGCAGATGCTTGTCGTCCGCCCGCCGCTCCTCGGGGGACGCGCAGCCTCGGTCCTCATGCGCCTCCTTGTAGTCCTGCCTCCTGGCCAGACCCTCGGCGGCGGACAGGAGCCCCTTGGCCGCACCTGCCCGGAGACACACCTCGTTACCATTACGCGGAGGAAAAAAAAAAAAACATAATTTACGCGGGAAATTTTTTTTTTTAGCGGGAAATTAAAAAAAAAAAAACTCTAATTTACGCGGGAAAAAAACAACATCCAATTTACGCGGGGAAAAAAAAAATCACCCAATTTACGCGGGGAAAAAAATTTACGCGGGAAAAAAAAAAAAAAAAAAAAACATTTAATTTACGCGGGGAAAAAAAAAAAAAAACCAATTACCTCACTTTTTGTCCCTCTCAGTGAAGTGTGCACTCTTGCACTAAATCGACCGTGACTTTTTAAATCAACCAGCAGCCCCACCACGTATTCATCCAAGCGCCATTTAACGGCCAATTGACGAGCACTCTGCCGAACACGTCCCATCAATTAGCCGCCTCAATTAGATTACAAATATAAGCGCGCGGCATCATTACTTGCCACCACGCACGCTGGCTCGGGTCGTCACGAGGACCTCCACAATAAAACGCAAATCACTAATAAAAACCAAAAGCCGACCAAAACAAGCCGTCATTAAAAAAACACACTTTCTTACCCCCCCAGGCAATCACTTTAATTATAGCCTGTAATAACAAGTGTGTGTAAGAAATGGAAATGCGCCCCCTTTGGCCAGAATGTATGAAAAAAATTAATTAATAAATATGCCGAAAGGGACAAGCGGTAGAAAATGGATGTATATGGAGACATACTGTAATAACTTCAAGTAAATAATGAAGATTAAAAAACAATTAATTACAAACAAACAAAAATATTAACTAAAAGCGTACCTTTTGTATATTTGCATAGTTTGTATATATTATTAATGTTGTAGATACAAATATTTATATATATCAAATTTTTCAAATTGACTGCATGTCGCTTTTAAAAAGGGCTCCCCCTCTGGCCAACATATGAAAATAACAAGTGTGTGTAAGAAATTGAAATGCGCCCCCTTTGGCCAATTTTTTTTTTTTTTTTAAATAGATAAATACGTATATAGAGACATACTGTATTGACTTGAAGTAAATAATGAAGATTAAAAAAACAATTACAAAAAATTAACAAAAGGCTTACCTTTTTTTATATTTGCATAGTATGTATATATTATTAATGTTGTAAATACACATCTTTATATATCTAGAAAGGCTGGTCCTTAAGAGGGAGGCATTTTTATCAGGTCTCAAGAAGGTAACAAATACAGGTGTGTGTGTGAGTGTGCGTGTGCGTGTGCGTGTGTGCGTGTGCGTGTGTCATTTTGCCCTTGCACACGACGTGACACCTGAGAAATGAGAGACTTAACAAAAAAGGTTGAATACCTTAAAAGCTTGCAGTTGATATTAAAACAAGGTCAGATTATCTTGACTTTTTCATGCTTTAGTTTGAAGTTGCAACTTCTGACGTGAAAGAGAGTAAGATTGTCATTTTGTCATTTGCTTTTATTGTCAATTATGATTTTATGATTATAAAAAAAAAAAACCGGAAACCGACCAAAACAAGCCGTCATAAAAAAGACTTTCATCCCCCTCCAGGCAATCAGTCTAATTATAACCTAACTCATGTTCACGTCATCATCTCTTGCTAGGCACGGTTATTTATTAGCGTTGCACTTATTAGTTACTATTTATTGTATTGAACAAGAGAGTCAAATTCCTTGTTTTCCGTTTATTAAAATAAGTGCAAAATAGCTCCTAATATTTGCCTATAAAAGAAGCTTAGTTGGTATTTAGTTCATAATAATAATAATGTATGTCAAAATTGAGCTTTATTCTAATAATTGTCATCACCAAAAAAAATATTTTTTTTTTAAACATGCTTAATAACGGGACAAGCGGTATAAAATGGACGGCTGGAATAATCACCTAAACATGAGAAGTTGTGTTCCCGGTGACCCGGTGGTTCCGAGCAGGAGAAGCAGTCCGCCGAGTCCTCCCCGCCGCTGCAGTCTTCCTCCGAGGACACCGACAGCGTCCTCCTCCGTGGCGGGGCACCGGTGGTCGTCGTCGCCGCCGCCGCCGCCTGCACCGCCTGCACCGCATGCCCCTTGGAGAGCTCCTTGCTCCCGGTGCGCGTGCGCCTGGACGGGCGTGCCCAGGATGGACTGGATGGTGAAGCTGCTGACGGGCCCGACGCGCACTTGCTGCCGCTGACTTGTGCGCTGCTCATCGTCGCCTCATAACAGTGGAAGCCCTCGCAGCCGCCTCGGATTGTCGCGGTATTAAGGATGGAGAAACCACACATCAAACACATCTATCACGGCGTCTTTGTCCGCTTGATTGCAGGCTTTTACTCTGAAGTTGGGAGTTGGGAGATGTTTTTTTGTCCAGCTGGGAGAAGGTGAGTGTTGTTCCTGGGACTGCCTCCTCCTCGCAGACGCCCGAGTCGCGTCGGCTCATTTGCATGAAGGTAGCTCCTCCTGGTCCAATCACAGCCTGCATGCAGCGCGGCCCCGCAAACTTCAAACTCACCTTAGGAGAGAGAGAGAGAGAGAGAATGAATGTCTGGTTGGTCTCAAAGTCGAGGCCCGCGGGCCACACCCGGCCCGGGAATTAATGGTCAATGACCCCCGGGATGATATTTGGCAAATGCTAAGGGCGCCGTCCATCAGGGGGCGCCACGCCAGTGCCACAAATGTTGGAGAGAAAAAAAAGAATAAAAAAAAAAACAGTAGGTACTATTATTTCTAAATACAAAAAATAATCCCATGTTAATTAAAATGCAAAGTAAAGCCCCCTCCCTTCCCGTATCATGACTCTTTTTGGACGTCACCACATCAAAAAATCAACACAAGATGTCAAAACGGCCAAACTGTCAGGTGCCCAGGGAAGAAAAAGGAGAAAAGAGGAGGAGAAACGAGAAAAAGGACAGAGGTAGCAGGTAGGTAACGTTAGCCTACATGAAAGTATGTGTCTGTTACAGAATGTGATAGTAACATGGCTTTTTAGCATTAAGCTAATGTTACATGATTCGGCAATTGCTAATCAATAAATAGCTAGTTCTGTTTTAACGTCGGGTTAATATTGTGGAGGGGGCTAAATTGTTATGGAAAATAATAATGTAACGTTAGGTAATTACAGTACTCCCACCCTTACATTCCTCAGGGACATTTGTATTAGATCTTTTAAGCAGGTGTTTTTTTGTTTACATTGTTATTGCCTTCTGGTTAGCTAATGTTTGCCCTGCAGGTAATAGTCACTTTTCCACCCCTTTATATATAAGGTATAGTTGTAAGCCTAGTTGTTAAAGTGCACATCATTAATGTTAATTAAGCAATATCACATGAGAGGGAATGCTGTTTTTTTTATTTGAGCACTGCTGTGATGCGGTTAAAGATAATCATAACATAACATTCTCATATAATATGTTAATTTGCTTTCTTTAAGTAAAAAAAAAGGTAAAAGACAAAGCTATTCGGTTTCTTGTGAGTATATACACTTCACTGCCGATGTGGGGGGGGGCGCCACCTAAAATCTTGCCTAGGGCGCCAGATTGGTTAGGGCCAGGCCTGCCCGCAGGCCACAGTTTTGCACGCACCAATACTTCATCAGTGTTGGTGCTAGGAATGTTGAAAATGGGGTCCCAGGGACCCCATAAATTCATAAAAATGGGGTCCCACAGCTCTGTCATCCGGGAGGAGCTCAAAGTAAAGCCGCTGCTCCTCCACATGGAGAGGAGCCAGATGAGGTGGTTCGGGCATCCGGTCAGGATGCCACCCGAACGCCTCCCTAGGGAGGTGTTTCACGCACGTCTGACCGGTAGGAGGCCACGGGGAAGACCCAGGACACGTTGGGAAGACTATGTCTCCCGGCTGGGCTGGGAACGCCTCGGGATCCCCCGGGAGGAGCTGGACCAAGTGGCTGGGGAGAGGGAAGTCTGGGCTTCCATGCTTAGGCTGCTGCCCCCGTGATCCCAACTCGGATAAGCGGAAGAAGATGGATGGATGGAAGGGGTCCCAAAGTAAATCTTTGGGGTCCCACTTTTTTTAAAAACAAATGATAAATGTATGCATTATCCTCTTATCCAATCCAATCCACTTTATTTATTTAGCACATTTAAACAACAAAAATGTTTCCAAAGTGCTGCACAACAATATTAAAAACAGTATTGAAAACAATATTAAAAACAATAATCAAATATTATCCTTAGCTCCACCAATGACTGAATAAAAACAAAAAATAAATAAATATAGGACCAATATAAAAACAATATAAAAATAAATATGAATAAAAACAATTTTAAAGGGAAAAACCAATTAAAACAGTAAATAGAAATCAAAATGTATTTTTAAAAAAACACAGAGGACAGAGGACCACACAACTCACGTAGTGTTAAAAGCCAAAGAATAAAAGTGGGTCTTAAGACGAGACTTGAGACCCACTTATATCTCACATTCTATATTGTGTTTGTCATAAACGTTACTTCATTCATTAAAAAAAATAATATAAAAGAAAACAAATTTATATATATATATATATATATATATATATATATATATATATATATATATATATATATATATATATATATATATATATATATATATATATATATATATATATATATATATATATATTTGCTGTGGGACTATTTTTAAATGACGCTTCCCTATATGTATAAAATACACCATGTGTATTATCAATCATTTTATACTTTTTTTTTGTTTTTTTAGCCTTCACATCACCTTTCAATCCTCCTATTTCTAACAATCAAAAACCCTCATTCTTCCATCTCAGGGAAACCATTTCATTGTTTGTATTGTATGATATTTGATTAGTATTAGAACACTGCTGCTGTTTTGCACGCACCAATACTACATCAGTGTTGGTGCTAGGAATGTTCACAATGGGGTCCCAGGGACCCCATCAAGTCATAAAAAATGGGGTCCCACAGTAAATCTTTGGGGTCCCACTTTTTTGTAAGCGTTATGAAAACAAATGATGAATGTATGCATTATCCTCTTATACACAGATCCGGCCCAGGAATGAATGATCTATGGCCCCCGGGATGATATTTGATTAGTATTAGAAGCGGCCCGCAGGCCACGGTTTTGCACGCACCAATACTCCATCAGTGTTGGCGCTAGGAATGGTCTTGATGGGGTCCCAGGGACCCCACCAAGTCATACAAATGGTGAAATGATTTGCACCGTTTTTGAAAACAAATGATAAATGTATGCATTATCCTCTTATATCTCACATTCTATATTGTGTTTTGGAAAAGGGTTGTCATATACGTTACTTTATTCATTAAAAAAATAATACAAAAGAAAACACATTTGTATATATATATATACATATTTGCAGTGGGACTATTTTTAAAATGACTCTTCCATATATGTGTGTCAAATTAGCTTTTTTGTCACTAAAAATGCACAAAGCGTGTCGGACTGAAATAGAAAATGTATTGAATGAGGTTCTTATTATTCCTGCAGATTACAGTAGAAACAGTGAAATGGTTTCCCTTAGATCAAGGGGTCCTCAAACTTTTTGACTCGGGGGGCCGCGTTGGGTTAAAAAAAAATTGGCTGGGGGCCGGGCTGTATATATATATATATATAAATGTAAATGACAAAACGGATTAACTCGCTGGAATATAAAGACAATGTATATATATATATATATATATATATATATATATATATATATATATATATATATATATATATATATACATTGTCTTTATAATCCAGCGAGTTAATCCGTTTTGTCATTTAACATCAATTAACATTGATGTTCATCAACATTTAACATTGTCACGTTATCGATAGGAAAATTCATTTTTAGACAATATGATTTGCCTGAGCGGCTAGGAGACACCGAGAGTAACAAGCGGTATAAAATGGATTGGAAAGGAAAGATAAAATAAATAAATAAATAAATAAAAACATAAATAAAAATTAAAACACTTTTTTTTTTAACTTGGGACTTCCCGTGGGCCTGATTTTGGATGCTGGGGGGCCGGATCCGGCCCGCAGGCCGTAGTTTGGGGACCCCTGCCTTAGATGGAAGAATGAGGGTTTTAAATTGTTAGAAATAGGAGGATTGAAAGGTGATGTGAAGGCTAAAAAAAAATCAATCATTTAATACTTTTTTTTTTTTTATACAGCAAGTAATTGTAACATTACACACAGTTTGAACGGTAACACTGTGTTTTACAGAAAAACAAAATTGTTCCATTCCAAAAATGAATTAAATTCAGTTCGAGAATCGCTGTCCTAAAACAATTTAAACATACAGTAATTATTAATTAGAGGTCTCAAAAAATAAATTTTTGAATGATTCGCGATTCCTATTTGTAATGATTCTTAATCGATTAAAATATATGTATATATATATACATATGCGTTAAAATGTAATATCGGAAATGATCGGTATCGTTTTTTTTGCTATCGGTATCGTTTTTTTTTGTTGTTTTTTTTATTAAATCCACATAAAAAACACAAGATACACTTACAATTAGTGCACCAACCCAAAAAACCTCCCTCCCCCATTCACACTCATTCACACAAAAGGGTTGTTTCTTTCTGTTATTAATATTCTGCTTCCTACATTATATATCAATATATATCAATACAGTCTGCAAGGGATACAATCCGTAAGCACACATGATTGTGCGTGCTGCTGCTCCACTAATAGTACTAACCTTTAACACTTCATTTGACTAATTTTCATTAATTACTAGTTTCTATGTAACTGTTTTTATATTTTTTTACTTTCTTTTTTATTCAAGAAAATGTTTTTAATTTAATTATCTTATTTTATTTTATTATTATTTTTTAAAAAGGACCTTATCTTCACCATACTTGGTTGTCCAAATTAGGCATAATAATGTGTTAATTCCACGACTGCATCTATCGGTTGATATCGGTATCGGTTGATATCGGTATCGGTAATTAAAGACTTGGACAATATCGGAATATCGGATATCGGCAAAAAGCCATTATCGGACATCCCTAATATAAATATATATATATATATATATATATATATATATATATATATATATATATATATATATATATATATATATATATATATATATATATATATATATATATATATATATATATAAAGAGAAGAGTTGGATTCTTCCCTCGTTGTATTATTTCTATTTAAATTTATTAAATGTTTGGGTAGAATTGTATTTAAAAAAAAACGGTTTTATTTTAAGTAATGTAAAAATTTATTTAAAATTATTTCTTGGGCCTAAAGATCTGTGTGTGTATATTTTAATGTATTTAACTATGTAATGTAGCTGAGATAGGCTCCAGCACCCCCTGCGACCCCGAAAGGGACAAGCAGTAGAAAATGTATGGATGGATGTATTTTTCATTCCCTTTGCCAGTTGGAACAATGACTAATTGGGACGTTAGCACCTTCTGGATGCTAATTTAGCTAAGTCAGGTGTGAAAGGCATTATTTCCACATCACAACCCAAACAATGTTTACATTTATTGTACCGAATTGTCAGTTTATGTGAGTATATTTACATCTTTAAATACAAACCCCCAAAAGCAGTGAAGTGGTCACGTTGTGTAAATGGTAAATAAAAAGAGAATACAACAAATCATTTTCAACTTATATTCAATTGAATAGACTGCAAAGACAAGATATTTAACGTTCCAACTGGTAAACGTTGTTATTTTTGGCAAATATTAGCTCATTTGGAATGTGATGCCTGCAACATGTTTCAAAAAAGCTGGCACAAGTGGCAAAAAAGACTGAGAAAGTTGAGGAATGCTCATCAAACACTTATTTGGAACATCCCACAGGTGAACAGGCTAATTGGGAACAGGTGGGTGCCATGATTGTGTATAAAAGCAGCTTCCATGAAATGCTCAGTCATTCACAAACAAGGACGGGGCGAGGGTCACCACTTTGTCAACAAATGCCTGAGCAAATTGTTTAAGGACAACATTTCTCAAGCAGCTATTGCAAGGAATTTAGGGATTTCACCATCTACGCTCTGTAATATCATCAAAAGGTTCAGAGAATGTGGAGAAATCACTGCACGTAAGCCATGATATTACGGACATTGGATCCCTGCATCAAAAAGCGACATCAGTGTGTAAAGGATATCACCACATGGGCTCAGGAACATTTCAGAAAACCACTGTCAGTAACTACAGTTGGTCGCTACATCTGTAAGTGCAAGTAAAACTCTACTATGCAAAGCCAAAGCCATTTATCAACAACACCCAGAAATACAGGCTGCTTCTCTGGGCCCGAGCTCATCTAAGATGGACTGATGCAAAGTGGAAAAGTGTTCTGTGGTCTGACAAGTCCACATTTGAAATTATTTTTGAAAACTGTGGACGTTGTGTCCTCCGGACCAAAGAGGAAAAGAACCATCCGGATTGTTCTAGGGTCAAAGTGTAAAAGGCAGCATGTGTGATGGTATGGGGGTGTATTAGTGGCCAAGACATGGGTAACTTACACATCTGTGAAGGCACCATTAATGCTGAAAGGTACATACAGCAACATACGTTGCCTTCCAAGCAACATTATCATGGACGCCCCTGCTTATTTCAGCAAGACAATGCCAAGCCATGTGTTACAACAGTGTGGCTTCATAGTAAAAGAGTGCAGGTACTAGACTGGCCTGCCTGTAGTCCAGACATTGAAAATGTGTGGTGCAATTTGGAGGCTAATATATCGAGCAAGAATGGGAAAGAATTCCACTTCAAAAATGTGTCTCCTCAGTTCCCAAACCTTTACTGAGTGTTGTTAAAAGGAAAGGCCATGTAACACAGTGGTAAAAATGCCTTTTTTTGCAATGTGTTGCTGACATTAAATTCTAAGTTCATGATTATTTGCACAAAAAAAAAAGTAGTTTCTCAGTGTGAACATGAAATATCTTGTCTTTGCAGCGACCAACTGTAGTTACTGACAGTGGTTTGCTGAAGTGTTCCTGAGCCCATGTGGTGATATCCTTTACACGCTGATGTGGCTTTTTGATGCAGTACCGCCTGAGGGATCCAAGGTGCGTAATATCATGGCTTACGTGCAGTGATTTCTCCAGATTCTCTGAACCTTTTGATGATATTACGGAGCGTAGATGGTGAAATCCCTAAATTCCTTGCAATAGCTGCTTGAGAAATGTTGTTCTTAAACAATTTGCTCAGGCATTTGTTGACAAAGTGGTGACCCTCGCCCCCGTCCTTGTTTGTGAACGACTGAGCATTTCATGGACGCTGCTTTTATACCCAATCATGGCACCCACCTGTTCACAATTAGCCTGTTCACCTGTGGGATGCTCCAAATAAGTCTTTGATGAGCATTCCTCAACTTTCTCACTCTTTTTTGCCACTTGTGCCAGCTTTTTTGAAACATGTCGCAGGCATCAAATTCCAAATGAGCTAATATTTGCAAAAAATAACAAAGTTTACCAGTTCGAACGTTAAATATCTTGTCTTTGCAGTCTATTCAACTGAATATAAGTTGAAAAGGATTTGTTGTATTCTCTTTTTATTTACCATTTACACAACGTGACAACTTCACTACTTTTGGCTTTTGTTAAGTTACCGTAAGTTAAGTTAAGTTAAGTTAAGTTAAGTTAAGTTAAGTTAAAGTTCCAATGATTGTATATGTTGCTATTTATCAGTGCCTTGAACCTTTTGGAACAGGACTTTTGCATCTTTTGGATGCTAATTTAGCTGAACGGGTGTCTAAAATCTAGTGCTAATTTAGAATGGTAAATGCTAAAATGTTAAAGGCCTACTGAAAGCCACTACTACCGACCACGCAGTCTGATAGTTTATATATCAATGATGAAATCTTAACATTGCAACACATGCCAATACGGCCGGGTTAACTCATAAAGTGACATTTTAAAATTCCCGGGAAATATCCGGCTGAAACATCGCGGTATGATGACGTATGCGCGTGACGAAGTCCGAGCAACGGAAGTTATGGTACCCCGTAGAATCCTATACAAAAAGCTCTGTTTTCATTTCATAATTCCACAGTATTCTGGACATCTTTTGCAATTTTTTTAATGAACAATGAAGGCTGCAAAGAAGACAGTTGTAGGTGGGATCGGTGTATTAGCAGCGGACTACAGCAACACAACCAGGAGGACTTTTTTGGAGCGCTAGCCGCGCTAGCCGCCGACTTCACCTTGACTTCCTACGTCTCCGGGCCGCCAAATGCATCGGGTGAAGTCCTTCGTCCTTCTGCCGATCGCTAGAACGCAGGTGAGCACGGGTGTTGATGAGCAAATGAGGGCTGGCTGGCGTAGGTGGAGAGCTAATGTTTTTAGCATAGCTCTGTGCAGTCCGGTTGCTAAGTTAGCTTCAATGGCGTCGTTAGCACAGCATTGTTAACCTTCGCCAGCCTGGAAAGCATTAACCGTGTATTTACATGTCCACGGTTTAATAGTATTGTTGATTTTCTATCTATCCTTCCAGTCAGGGGTTTATTTCTTTTGTTTCTATATGCAGTTAAAGCACGATGCTATCACGTTAGCTCGTAGCTAAAGCATTTCGCCGATGTATTGTCGTGGAGATAAAAGGCACTGAATGTCCATTTCGCGTTCTCGACTCTCATTTTCAAGAGGATATAGTATCCCAGGTGGTTTAAAATACAAATCTGTGATCTACAATAGAAAAAGGAGAGAGTGTGGAATCCAATGAGCCAGCTTGTACCTAAGTTACGGTCAGAGCGAAAAAAGATACGTCCTGCACTGCCTCTCAAGTCCTTCAGTGTAACGTTCCTCATCTACGAATCTTTCATCCTCGCTCAAATTAATGGTGTAATCATCACTTTCTCCGTCCGAATCTCTCTCGCTCCATTGTAAACAACGGGGAATTGTGAGGAATACTAGCTCCTGTGACGTCACGCTACTTCCGGTACAGGCAAGGCTTTTTTTTAATCAGCGAGTAAAAGTTGCGAACTTTATCGTCGATTTTCTCTACTAAATCCTTTCAGCAAAAATATGGCAATATCGCGAAATGATCAAGTATGACACATAGAATGGATCTGCTATTCCCGTTTAAATAAATAAAAAATCATTTCAGTAGGCCTTTAAGGACTATTTCTTCCAATAAGTTGTAGTATTTACTTAGTCCACCTCTGCTGCGTGGTCCATGTGTCCTGGGTCTCTGCTCCCAGTCAGAGGGTCCATGAAAACAATCAAGTCATCCCAGTGAGGAATGAATGTAGTCATTAATGAGCTAATCTGCTTTGTGATGCCCACGCTGGCTAATTGATTCATTGATTGGCAGTGTTGGGAAGCGCTTGTGATGGTGGTGGGACAGCTGGGGGGCTGCAGGGGCCACATGATCCCTGTTTGACTGAGGGGGTCCCAGACACATTACAAATGGTGGGCTTTAATCACTAAAGCAGCACTTTGGAGGGGGGGGGGGGTGCTGGAGGGGTCGATTCTTACGCCATGTGCTGATCCTTTGAATGAATGCATGACAGCATATCATAGCAACTCCTATAACGCGTGGTACTGTAAGTGCATGTTCCATTTTTTGTCACTTCCACCTGCTCAGAACTATTTAAGATGGCTGGTTAGCCGCTTTAAAATAGAAATATAGATGTACAGAGGGATGCTGCAAAAAAGAGAGACTATAATGTATATATACATATACATATATATATACAGTATATATATATATATGTATATGTATATATGTGTATATATATGTACATATGAATATGTATATATGTGTATATGTATATATGTATGTATGTATGTATATATATGTGTATATATATATGTATGTATATATATGCATATATATGTATATATATGTGTGTATATATGTGTATATATATGTATGTATATATATGTGTATATATATGTATGTATATATATGCATATATATGTATATATATGTGTGTATATATGTGTATATATATGTATGTGTATGTATATGTATGTATATATGTATATATACTGTATGTATATATATATGTGTATATATATGTATATGTATATATGTGTACATGTATATATATATGTGTGTATGTATGTGTATATGTGTATGTGTGTGTGTATATGTATATATATGCATATGTATTGATATATGCATGTGTGTATATGTATATAAGTATATATGTGCATATGTATATATATATATATATATATATATATATATATATATATATATATATATATATATATATATATATATATATATATATGTATATGTGTGTGTGTATATATGTATGTATGTATGTATGTATGTATATATATGTGTATATGTATGTATATATGTATGTATATATGGATATATATGTATATGTATGTATATGTGTGTATACATGTGTATATATATGTATGTGTATGTATATATGTATATATGTGTATATATATATGTATATGTATATATGTGTATATGTGTGTGTATGTATATATATATATATATATATATATATATATATATATATATATATATATATATATATATATATGTATATGTATATATGTGTATATGTGTGTGTATGTATATATATATATATATATATATATATATATATATATATATATATATATATATATATATATATATATATATATATATATATGTGTGTGTGTGTGTATATGTATATATGTGTGTGTGTGTATATGTATATATATGCATATGTATGGATATATGCATGTGTGTGGATATATATAGATATATATCTTCTTTTTTACTATTTATATTACTCTATTATTGTGTATGCACCTTAGGGGATCTACTCCAATTGTGTTGTTATTTGAACCTGTTCACTGTAATAATGACAATAAAACTCTATTCTATTCTATCATGCCATGTTTCTACCTTGGCTCTGCTCACCTTTCCACTGGTCAAACTAGGTCAGGGGTCGGCCACCCAACATGTTGAAAGAGCCATATTGGACCAAAAATACAAAAAACAAGTCTGTCAGGAGCCGCAAAAAGTTCAAAGCCTTACGTAAGTGTTAGAATGAAGACAACACACTAAGTTGGTGTCTCAGAGGGTGAGATAACTCCTGGAAATGACTGTCTTAGAATGGCCAAAGGTATAGATGTGTGTGTCCAAGTTAAAGGAAACATCTTCTAATGGATTTATTACAATCTTTGCTGGCTGGGTAACGTTTGCTGTGGTCTGGAACAACATGGCACACAAACAACAATCAGAAATGCAGCCAATATTACATACAGATAATGTGTCATGAGACATGCAAATATAAATTAAATACACAGAGGACATAAGTCAAGGAAATTAATGTTAGCATGGATTATTAGCACTCCACGCAAGTCAATAACATCAACAAAGCTCACCTTTGTGCATCAACGCACAGCATAAAATGTTTGGTGGACAAAATGAGACAAAGAAGGAGTGGCATAAAACACATGTTTCGGTGGCAGCCTCGGAGAAAGTTGTGCATTTTAACAGACTGCGGTGAGTTCAAGGACCGCCAAAATGAGTAGGACAAAACGGCGCTGGTCAAATACTGTCATCAGTGAAACATAAACACAAACATATTAAACAGTGGGATTTATAACAATTAGGAAGGTTTGTGTCATGTTTGTCCTCCTACACAAACATTATTTAAACAACCTTTTCCATTTTTGAAAAAGCTCCAGGGAGCCACTAGGGCGGCGCTACAGAGTTGCGGGTTGCTGACCCCCAAACTAGATCAATGACAAGAGTAAACACAAGAGGCGGGAATCTGAGGACACCTCACGATTCCATCCCATTCTTGGGGTGACGTTTCGATTCAGAACCAATTCTCGATTCAAACCAATTCTCGCGATATAATATTTGGTATGATAACTACAATCATCCATCCATCCATCCATTTTCTACCGCTTGTCCCGTTCACACCATTTCAAAAGCGGTTACAGGTTATGACTTTATTCATCCCACAACGGGGCAATGGTGTGGCTTCAGTGCAGATACAAAAAGTCCACACAAATGAGGTAAAACACATTCGGCCCCCGCGACTCCGAAAGGGACAAGCGGTAGAAAAATGGATGGATGGATGAAAACAGGAGGGAAACATTAAGGACAACAAAGGACATAAAAGATATTAAAGGAGCACAGAGCTGATGCAACCAGATGCTTCCGCAGCGGCGCCGTTTCTACATACAGCTACAAAAGTAAAGCAAGGAAAAACCAAAACATTTGCAATAATTAGCACACATTGCGCAAGGAACACAACCAACAAAGCAACCAGGAGAGCCGACTCCGTCCTAGGCTGCCCACTAAACTGAGCAAGAATCCCTCCAGGGGGACCTAAGCTCACTCAGCCAGGGCTAGGTGGCGCTCCTCTATCCGCAGCCACGTCGCTTCTCCTCCGGTCTCTCTACGCCAGCATGGCTCGGGTGGTAGAGCGGCCGTGCCAGCAACTTCGGGGGTTCACAGGTTGGATTCCCGCTCCCGCCATCCTAGCCACTGCCGTTGTGTCCTTAGGCAAGACACTTTACCCGCCTGCTCTCATGTTTGAATGTTACTCAAACCAGTACATACATTACTACCATGTTCTTTGAGTCTCGAGAGAAAAAGCGCTATATAAATGCAATTCACTTCACAACATTGCCACGGCCAAAAGGCTCCTTATTTCAACATCACAACCCAAACAATGTTTACATTTATCGTACTGAATTGTCACTTTATGTGGGTATATTTACATTTTAAAATATTTTGCGATTTATCAGTGCCTTGACCCTTTTGGAACAATGACCAATTGGGACTTTAGCATCTTTTGGATGCTAATTAAGCTAAATGAGGGTTCAAATACAGTTTTCCAACATCACAACCCCCAACAATTTAATTATTTTGTGGGAATAAACATCTGTTTATGTGTATTTTTTATGTATTTAACTATAGTATGTTTTTTTTTCATTCCCTTTACCAATTGGAACAACGACTAATTGGGACGTTAGCATCTTCTGAATGCTAATTTAGCTAAAGCAGGTGTAAAAGGCATTATTTCCACATCACAACCCAAACAATGTTTACATTTATCGTACTGAATTGTCACTTTATGTGGGTATATTTACATTTTAAAATATTTTGCGATTTATCAGTGCCTTGACCCTTTTGGAACAATGACCAATTGGGACTTTAGCATCTTTTGGATGCTAATTAAGCTAAATGAGGGTTCAAATACAGTTTTCCAACATCACAACCCCCAACAATTTAATTATTTTGTGGGATTAAACATCTGTTTATGTGTATTTTTAATGTATTTAACTATAGTACGTTTTTTTTCATTCCCTTTACCAATTGGAACAACGACTAATTGGGACGTTAGCATCTTCTGAATGCTGATTTAGCTAAAGCAGGTGTAAAAGGCATTATTTCCACATCACAACCCAAACAATGTTTACATTGATCGTACTGAATTGTCACTTTATGTGGGTATATTTACATTTTAAAATATTTTGCGATTTATCAGTGCCTTGACCCTTTTGGAACAATGACCAATTGGGACTTTAGCATCTTTTGGATGCTAATTAAGCTAAATGAGGGTTCAAATACAGTTTTCCAACATCACAACCCCCAACAATTTAATTATTTTGTGGGAATAAACATCTGTTTATGTGTATTTTGTATGTATTTAACTATAGTATGTTTTTTTTCATTCCCTTTACCAATTGGAACAACGACTAATTGGGACGTTAGCATCTTCTGAATGCTAATTTAGCTAAGGCAGGTGTAAAAGGCATTATTTCCACATCACAACCCAAACAATGTTTACATTTATCGTACTGAATTGTGAGTATTTTAATGTTGGTCATTATGGTGCTACTTGGAGAGCCAAGTGTTTTCTGGGTTTGAGTACCACTATGCTAGACCCTCAAGGGACCAGCAGTGATTCGGTATCTGCTCGGTTCAGTTGGCAACATTAAGCATGCACAGTACAAATACTGTATGACCAAAATATTGTGGATATTTTTGCGCAGTGTATATTGTGTTACTTTTAAAAGGTTTGGATTGTTTGCGTCAAACTTATTGGAGCGTTTATTACCTCTGCCAGGAAGTCATGTATTGGCTGGTGCTTGTCTGTCAGTTTGTTATGGGCAGATTTTGATGAAACTTTCCAAAAGTGTCAAAAATGGGACAAGGAACAAGTGATTAGATCTTGGGGCTGATTCGGATCACTGGTTTCTGTTTTTTTCAATTACTATTCGGAGATAGGGCTTAAAGTGGAGGTCTCCAAGTGCTATACTAGTTATTATTGATTTTTTTTATCATCATTATTAATAATATTATTACCATCCTCTGCATTGTTTGGGTCATTAACATGCATGGAAACTCACCAAAGTTCCAAAACGGATCTGGAACCCAGGAAATGTTGATATTATGGAACTAATGGTGGAAAATTAGCCCTTGCCACTGGTTTCACAGATCACGAAAGAATGTAGGAAATTTGGTGAGGTTACGCGGGAAAAAAAATCTAAAGAATGGCCATTTTGGTTTGGACCAGGGACTTTGACCGAGTGAGGCCACGTCGATATGTTAGGATTATATAGTAGGTGTTTTTCAAATATATACATATACCGTATTTTCCGGACTATAAGGCGCACTTAAAATCCTTTTTTTAAATCAAAACTCGACAGTGCGCCTTACATTATTAATGTACGGAATAATTCTGGTTTTGATTACTGACCTCGAAGCTATTTTATTTGGTACATGGTGTAATGATAAGTGTGACCAGTAGATGGCAATCGCACATAAGAGATACGTGTAGACTGCACTATGATGGCAATATGACTCAAGTAAACGACACCAACGTTTTATATGTTCCATTGAAAATATAGAACGTTACGCACGGCGCTCAAAAATTGATCAAAAATGTTTTAGTAGGACTTTGGTAAGCTATGAAGCCACACCGCTTGTTGTGCTTCAACATAGGAGTATTATTATGGTGTGTGTATAAGGTAAGACGTATTACCTGGCGTTTTGTTTCGTAGTATTATGCAAAATAAACTTTCCTTACCTTCTGGTACCTGCTGATCTGTATTTGGGATCTGCATAAATCCTGAAAATGTGCGTGCGTCCGCCTTTGTAGTCCGTGTCGACACCGTGGTCGATAAGCTTCTCTATCTTCTTGTTATGTGACATTCATCCTCCACTGTTGCCATTTCTAATATAAAGTAGTGTAAAGTTCTTACTTATATCTGTCAGTAAACTCGCCATGAAAGCACTAAAACATACCGGTGTAGTGACTATACATTATTCACTCAAGGAACTTTAGTTATTAGAGAGTTCCGGTCGGACGCTTTTTCACGGGACAACGTTTCCGGGTGTTGTTGTTGTTGTTTCCGGATGAGGAGATGCTGCTCCGTTATTGATTGAAGTAAAGTGTGAATGTCATTAAAAGAGGTTAGCGCCATCTTTTGACACTTCTTCCACTCCCGTCCTTGCACGCCACACCGCTACAAACAAAGATGACACTGTCGAAGTGGAGGCACGTAAATAAGAGCGCCCACAATACGGTGCATCCTGAAGAGATTGTCAGAAAGTGACTTGAAGATGATGAGTAAAACATCATCCATGCAACATTTTGAGCAAAGAACCACCATCACATGTTATGTAGACCAGTGGTCCCCAACCTTTTTGTAGCTGCGGACCGGTCAACGCTTGAAAATTTGGCCCACGGACCGGTGGGGGGGGGGGGTTTGTATTAATTTTTTTTTTTTTTTTTTTTTTACATAAATAAAATACAATCATGTGTGCTTACGGACTGTATCCCTGCAGACTGTATTGATCTATATTTGATATATAATGTATATAGTTGTGTTTTTTTATGTTGATTTCATAAAAAAAAAATAAAAAAAAAATGTTTTTTTTTTTTGTTTTTTTAAATTTCTTGCGCGTCCCCGGTGGTTGGGGACCACTGATGTAGACCACAAGAAAAAAATAATAATAATAATAAATATGACTCCTTACTGCGCCTTATAATCCGGGTGCGCCTTATGTATGAAAAAAAAATAGAAAATAGACCATTCATTCGGCAGTGCGCCTTATAATCCGTGCGCCCTATGGTCGGGAAAACAGGGTAGTTGTTAATGCCACGTCTGAGGTCTTCATCTACGTGGCAACGAGAGGACGTTTTTTACCCGGCAGCGTTTTGAACGCGGGCGCGGTGATGAAGTCATGTGCAAGATGTGGGGAATCGAGCCTCGATAAATATTAAACCGCGCGCTCCGAATTATGATCTATGGCGCGCCCCGGCGTGCGGAATAAGGAAATTAGCAGGCAAAATGATATCGATGAATTTTCTAAGTACAAACGTTGATGATGTTTCGATTTCCATTCAAGAAAAGAGAGGGACCCTACTTTTTTTTTCGCCCCCCCTTTACTTCTTCTGGTGGGTGAGAGAGAGAAGTAGAGAGAGAGAGAGAGAGAGAGAGAGAGAGAGAGAGAGAGAGAGAGAGAGAGAGAGAGAGTTGTAAATGCAAGAGCCCTGGAGGTGCACCATTTATGTAATGTGAGTGTGGAAATGAACTGGGTAATTTATTGGAAAACACAAAGTCAGGGAGATTGGATCAGCACCGCCTATCCAAGGGCCCCAATCCATCAAGTTCCAATTAACAAGCTAACCATTGACTTTTAATGGCTTTCCAATCTACTGCCCTGATAGACTCATCAATTCCTCGGGGAGAAATTAAGAAAATCGACCGCAGGAAACCCGCCCCCCCCTCCTCCTCCTCCTCCTCCTCACCCCCCCCCCCCTCCACGCCCCACCCCCCTCGCGGCGCGCCGGCGTCGTTCTTCAGCGCAACTATATGTCAAATTAAAAAACACAATTAAAATTTAAACTGTTCCAATCAGACGCGGCCGGCGCAACCTATGTTTCACTTAATGGAACCTTGATGAAAATCGGATGCTCGCCTTCCATCAAGCGTCGGGGCGGAGTTCTTTTTTTTTTTTTTTTTTTTTTTTTTTTTTGCAAACACCAACATTTTTACTGCGTGCGCGCGCCTTCGGTGACGTTCCCGTGACACGTTGGAGATTTTAAAAATAAATGTAAAAAAAAAAAAAAAAAATACAAAATAAAATCACCTACGTGTGTACGTGCGAGTGACGTATTTTGCAGGTGGCGTGCGTAATTACGCACGGCTCCGAAGTGCGCATTTTGCACTGTGGATCAAATTGGTGCGTCATTTTTTCCATTTTGTGTTGAGCCTTACATTTAACGTAAAAAAAAATAATAATACTTTAAGTCGAATTGTGCAAAAACGTAGCCAAAATAAGCTTATTAGAGCCCTAAAATCATCAATAAAGCTTAAAAAAAAATTGCCTCCAAAATCACGCCTGATCATGTAATCGGATTTTTTTTTGTTTTGTTTTGTTTTGTTACATAGACACACAAATGGAAATTATCGAGTGGTCATTTAATTTCCAATTTATGCACACAGTGTGGCCATCAAGTCATCATCCGTGGAGTTGTGCATGTTGGCCTATAACTTCACGCACCCAAAGCCCCCCTCCCCTGACACCCCCCCCCCCCCCCCCCCCCCCCCCCCCCACACACACTTCCCACGCCAGGTCGATATGTGCCAGAGGAATAATGCCGCCCTATAATCTATTAATTTGCAGTAATGGAGTGGCGTGGAGCGTGCGTGGGATAAGGTGCACGTCAATACTAGTGCTGATCCGAGCATATTGTCTCCTGATGAGGTCATCATGATGTGAGCAGCAATAATATTATTAGTATTATTGTTGTTGTTGTTATTAGCATTCATATTATGATTATTACGCACGCGTGTTGGTTGTTGCAGTACACGTAACAACATCATCGTCATCATGTTGCCATGCAGAAGGACTACTTTTTGTAATTATCTACATTAATCATAATATATGTGATTAGGTTTTTAAGCTACAAATATTTTTGCTTCATTTTTCGAATTAAATTGTAATTTATTTAAGAAAAATCTTCTCTAAAAATGTATTCTGCTTGTCTGTAAAGAAAGAAAGAAAGAGGGGAAAAAACAAGTATTTAAAAGCTGTTCATTTCATGGTTATTTTAGTATAATAAAAATTATATTGTGCGTTTTTTTCCCCAAAAAATGACACATTTTGCAATCAATCAATTATATTTAAATGTATCATTATTTGGTCTTGAAACACATTCAAGCCTACATACATTTGTATTTATTGTTTCATTTTAAACATGCATTAAAATCCAATTGCATGCAAAAAAAAATTGCAATATTTCTTCCCGGTGGACGTGGACGTGATTTCAAAGGAAGAACACGCGGCTCTGGACGGGCATCAAGTGTCAGGTGCACACCTGCAGGATGTGCTACAAAGTGGAAGCTCCATATGTCATATCATCTCTATATTAAGTTTGAAATTATTGCTTAATTTTATTGTCTGCATGTGTGTGAGTTTTAATTGTCAGAATTAATTTGACATATTTTTTAAATGAGTTTTATAGTGAAATTGGAATGAATATACCTGCAGCAACGACAAAGAAAACGTACAAAGGTGGAGATTATTGCAGAAAACATTCATCACACACACACACACACACACACACACACACACACGCGCGTGCGTGCAGTAATGTCCTCTTTTGAATACATAACAGACCATAATTTAGGCAAGATGGTGGCAATTACGCATCTAATTGAAAGGACCATTTTCATGCTAAACAGCATTTTCAGTGGATTTCCACCTGTCCATCGTTTTGTTGTTGTCGTATAATTAAATGTATACAATTAAAAAACAACAAATGCGGAATAATTTTACAATTCAAAAAAATGTAGGGAATATTCTCCATTTATTTTGCACCACATCGGTTCATCAATACAATATCAAAAAGCGTTTTTTTTTTTCTGTACAAAGAAAATCTCCTCCCTCGTCCTCCTTAATTAAATATATACATTTACATTATTTTATACACCAGTGTAGTCGACACCTTATTATAAAAAAAAAAAAAAGAAGAAAGGAGCAGAATTCCCTAAAACTAAACAGCAACAACATTTACAGTTGAGAGTGTCTTGATTGTCACCCGTCAAGCTCTTGGTCAAAGATGAACAAAACAGAAATAATAATCCAATAAAAAATGATTATTGATGACTGGGAATGGGCTTGGATGTATTGCACGTCATGGTAAATACAGCAGGTGCGTCTCAATCATTAAATATGCTGGGAAAGTTCATTAATTGCAGCAGTTATGACTCTTAAATGATAGATTGACTGTGTAATTAATCATATTATTTTGTACCTTAATGCAGTTAATTTAAAAAAAAAAAGTGTAATAATGTCAATTTCGGTCAGAAAATGAATAGCAAAAAGGTATTTTACCTGAAATAAGTTGTAGTTAATATTGTAGTGCAGGGGTGTCAAACTCCTTTTAGACCACACGGAGGGAAAATGTACTCCCAATCACGGCAGGATAACTACAAAATAAAGACAACTTCAGATTGTTTTCTTTGTTTAAAAATAGAACTGGCTCATTCTGAAATTGTAGGACTCATAATGTTGTTGGGTTAGTAGTACTCCATGTCGTTATTTGTATATTGTACAGGATCGCTTATTGTTTTTATTGGATAGTTGTCCGTTTATTTCAATTCTTATTTTTTATCTTTATTACTTCTTATGTGATTTATTTTTATTCCCATATTTGTTTCCACATA